>NC_026757.1:180000-242500 GCF_000149245.1 Cryptococcus neoformans H99 | reverse complement strand
ATCTGGTCATAGCCGATTATCAGTGTGTCATAATTCAGAAATCCATCTATAGACGAAGCTAATTTTTATGTAGTCTCGCAATTAATCATTCCCTTCCAAAGATGATCACAGACGATGTGGAAGATCCTGCTGACTGGGTCGCTGAACATTCACATCTACCGACCCCCGGCGACTCCTCGTTCGGACCGTTCATTACCTTCAGTAGAATGAGTAGGCTTTATGCCGATAGTCTTGGGGCGATGAATGGTGATCCTTCAAATATGAGAATGTTGAATTGGATGGATCTGGAGTGGACAAGATGGAGAGGGCGCTGGCTGAAGGATAATGGTGAGTAATGAGCCCTAAGTTCATCGAGTGCATGCTGACTGGGTCAAACAGAGAGATACGGCTTCGTTCAGTTCCAAATATCGACGTTTCATCTCTGTGACGCCTTCTTCCGATTCCACGTCTGCGAGTACCGATTATTATTTGTCGCAAGATACGAGTCGCAAGGACAGATCTTGGACATTAGCGAGCCTTCACCGTTGTCAATGGCTTTCACAGAATGCGCCGATGCAGCAATGGGAATTGGGGAGGTTGTGCTGAATGATTTGGTACCTTATGGGTATCTGGCTTACTGTTTCAACCTGACCTGGCCAGCATTGGCTATCAGTGCTATCTGGCTGGCCAAAGTACGCCTGTCCCTTTACTTTTCGTTAGTTTTCAGCTGATGGTATTACAGAATATCGAACCTATGAATGGCGCAGACCGAGCTCGTGTCATTCGTCTGCTATCCGACCTTCAATTTGCAATGGAAAAGGCGTCATGTTCTAGCGATGACATGGCTGCTTATACACATCGACTCCTCAAACATCTACTCGGCGGCATCTCTCCCGAATGGCAACTTGCATCCTTCATGACAAAACCATATCCCCATCCCACAAATCAAAATTCAGGCCAAACCTATCGTCAAAATATCCCGAACACTTCTGTGTTTACTCAGAATACCAACAACACCGCCAGCAGTGGACCCCTTAACTGGGCACCTTCAAGTGCCCAAGAACTCATCCAAAGCTACCTCTGGAGCCAAGAGCCTCATCATTACTTCCTGGTCCCCCCTATTGACCCTGCACCGGCGCAATCTTCTGCTGGAGAACAACCGGATATGAGTCAGGTTTCGGGTGTTATGTCAGGGGAATTCCAAGATCTTTTCCCGGCTAATGACGACAGTTTCTGGTACGCTTCGTTATTACCTGTTCGTTGGTTTATCAATATGCTAATGTGCGACGTTCTGACATGCAGGAAACATCTTTTCCCTTCTGGAAGTACGTAATATAATGTTAAATGTTAAATATTAGAACGATCCGCTATCGATGTTGTACAGTGCGCTAGGAAATACCGCCGAGCTCTTCATTCATGGGAGTTGTACTATACAAGTATTAGAATAATTTTCCTCCGCATATGATGCGAATTGTGAAGAACATGCACTTTGAAACTTTAGTTTTGGACATCACCATCATCGCTGGCTCTCATCCAAAGTTGGACAAATATGGTCTGCGGCGATCATTCACAGCAATAACTTTCTAAATGAGATCCACGGCAGTTACGACATGGACGGGCGGACTCTCAGATAACAATGACAGGGATCTGTTGTAATGATGATAAGGAAAAGGAGCTGTAGCCATGAATAACTAAGCCCCTGCGTCAATTGATCAAGGTAGGTGAAGTCCGAGCGAGGAGGATGCCGTCGGGTGGTTTCAAGAATTGGCCAAGCCCGTATCGTAAGTCTGTTATCACAGCAGGCTCAGAGCATTGGAAGTAGGGAAATCAGCGGTTAACAAGGGCTTCACAATTGGGAAATTGCTTCTCGTTGTTGCTGCTGCGCAATGATCATAATTTTCTTTTGATCTTCCTTCTTTTTTGCAAAAAGAAGACAAATTTTCATTTCCTCTTTCGTGCCATTTTGCGGCCGGCAATGGCCAGCGATTCCAGTAATTATGACTAAGATTTGCACATCCCGCTTCTGACAGTGGGCTCTACTGATAGGAAAACAACAGTTCAGGCCGCTTCTTAGGCCTTTATCGGGAGTCCTGTATTTTACCTCACACTACTTATCCTGGAGTATGCGGGGTTAAGCTGATAATCCATTGGAAATGTCATGACATCAGAATATTCAACAGTCTTTAATATGCGGCGGACATTTAGACCAAAAAAAATCCGCCGCTAAAGTGATGGCCGGGGGGGAGGCCCGACCTTGGCCACATGAATGCCCTTTTGCCTGCGGCTCAAAAGATCTCTCGTTCGTTGGACGTCTACCGAAATGCAGCCTCCAATTCCTAATCGTCGGCCTACAATCTTTAGCTGCGGCTAGCAAATTTATGTTGCCGCCAATAGTAAATGGCCCCCTGAGCGGTTATTTACATACCAGCCAATGGTCGCGGCGTCGACACAATCATATGCGGTTGCGGCCCTTTCTTCTTTCGAAAGCGCATTCTCGGCTTAATCGATGACTAGATGAATAAGCGGCGAAAAATCGCAATGATGGTGATATGGAGAGGTATATCTACTCAAACATCGTGGCCTGCTGCCCCCCAATTCAACGAACATGTCCTCCCCATACAGCGAAGATCCTGGAGCAGTTACTGTTGTCCAGTCGCCGGCCTCATCGTCTCACACCTTTGAAAACGAGTTGACCAACCCATACCAGCAAGCAAAACACGATAAAACTGAGGATGTTCCAAATAGTCACGTCAAGATCTTTGATCAACCTGGAAGTATTCCATTACCAAATGCAGGCTACCACTGCTTGGGTGTCGTTTGGGAAGATGTTACAGTTCACGGTGCTGGTGGAAGTAAAAAGTTTGTGGAGTCACTCGACATCTCAGTCTTCAAGGTAAATTCTACTTGTCTACATATATGGGCATCAGTCGCTGTGACATTGACATACTCTGCTTAGTTCTTCGACTTCTACTCCTTCATGAAGAAGATCTTCCAAATCACTACTGGTCCCACAAGGCCTCTCATCCGCAATTTCTCTGGTGTCGTCGAGGAAGGAGAAGTCTTATTAGTACTAGGCCGCCCCGGTGCTGGGTGCTCCACCTTGATGCGCGCCCTCGCAAACGTCAATGAGCCATTCGTCAAGATCGAGGGCGACATATCTTACTCTACCATTCCTGCACACGAGGCTAAGAAGTGAGTCTTGACCACAATCTATCGCTTTTCTACTGGCTTGCTAATAATTAGTACTTAGGTATTTTGATGGCGAAATTATTTTCAACTCCGAGGAAGATGAACATCAGCCTCTACTTACAGTCGAGGAAACAATCAAAGCCGCCCTGCATCTGAAGGAACCTCGCAAGAAGAAAGACAAGGGCAGGCGCCCTGAGTATGTCGAGAGCCTTTTCACTCGCATATTAGATACCTTCGGTATGCCCCACACCAGGAAGACCAAAGGTAAATCAAGCTTATCTCGCTCATTCCAATTTTTGAATTAGTTCACTAACTCTGTCACAGTCGGCAACCAGTTTGTCCGCGGTGTTTCTGGAGGTGAAAGGAAGCGAGTCTCTTTGGCAGAAGTTCTCACTACCAACGCTGCTGTGACTTGCTGGGATAATCCCATTCGAGGTCTGGACTCTGCCGTCGCTCTTCACTTCTACAAGGTCTTGCGAGAACTCTCCAAATCTTTGGGAATGGTCAACGTCAGTATTCTCTATCAACTGATAACGAAGCTAACGTATGTCATCCAGATTATCTCCACATATCAGACTGCTCAGGACGCATGGAAATGTGTAGATCGCGTTGTTGTCATCTACGAAGGCAGACAGATTTTCTCTGTAGGCAAGATCTCGCTCTCAAGTACATGTTTAACTAACCAGTAGTTTACAGGGTAGAGCCAGCCAAGCACAAGCCTATTTTGAGAACATGGGCTGGTATAAAAAATCTCGTCAGACGTGAGCTTAAATGCTACCTCGACATTATCCCATTATGACTGACTTACGTCTTAGTACCCCTGATTTCTTGACTGCTGTAACATCACCCAACGAACGACAAGTGAGGGAAGGCTTCGAAGGCAAGGTCCCCCAGACACCCGATGAATTTGAGCGCTACTTCTTGGATAGCCAAGAGTACAAGGAGTTGCAGCAAGATATCCAAAATTATAAGCAGCGACATGCCGAAGCGGGCCACGCGGACGAGTTCCGTCACGCTGTCAAATCTTCCAAGCACCCTGGTGCTGGAAAAGCCACCGCATATCGAGTTAACTTTGCTCAACAGGTCGTTATCTTGTGTGTTCGCCAACTCCAGCTCACTCGTAGTGATATGGTCAGTTTCGTCTATCGTATCGGTTCCAACATTTTACAAGCTGTCTTGGTCGGTGCTGTCTGTAGGCCGTACTCTTACTCCTCTCATGTGAAAGTTTGTTGACTTTGATGATCAGGCTACAAGCCCCCAAACAATTCTGCCGGTTCTTTCGCTATTGCTGGTGCTCTCTTCTTCTGTATCCTGTACTACACTATCTTCGCCCTTGGTGAAGTCCCTGCCACTGTCAATTCTCGTCCTCTTCTCAAGAAGCACAGGGCTCTTGGTTTCTATCATCCTGCTGCGCACACTTTGGCTCAGATTATCTGTGATATCCCAGTCTACGTCTTGCAAACTCTCATTTTCTCTGCAATATTCTATTTCATGGTCGGCCTCACTGTCGGAGCAAAGTACTTCTTTACCTTCTGGTTCGTCATCTTCACGATGTACGAGACCATATCGGTTATGTACCGAATGATTGGTTCATGGACTCCTAACCTGTCCGTCGCCATTCGGTACGGTTGTCTTGCTCTCGCCGTTGTCTTATCGGCTTCGGGATTTGCCCTTCCTCCTCTCAGACAACGTGAGTATCTTCAACCGCCTTCTATTGAAATTCTCTAACCAAGGTGTTCTCATAGTGAGATGGAGTTCATGGTTACGAAGAGCCACTCCTTGTGCTTGGGCGTTCGAAGCGCTTATTGCGAACGAGTTCCGAGCAAGAGTTTTGTCATGCGACGTATTCGACCTTATCCCATACGGCGAAGGCTACGATGACATCGCCTATCAAGTATGCTCCATTCAAGGTGCCCAGCCTGGGACTATGACCGTTCCTGGCATGGACTACATTGAATTTGTCTACGGCTATCAGACCAGTCACATCTGGAGGAATGTTGGTATCTTGTGGGCTTTCTTTGTTGGTATGTTTATAATTTTCCCCAAAATTGCTATCCACCGGCCTAATCATAGCTATCCTTTATAGTTTACGTTATCATGATTGTTCTCGGTTCTTCTCTGCTTATTCGAGAAAGCCCCGACTCCTCTCAGAAGATCTATAAGCGTGGTCCCAAAGCCACGTCAATGGACACCGAGGGAAAGGGGGAAGCAGAAAAGGAAGCTGCGGAGAAGCTTAATGATACGATCGGTAACGGAGGTCAAGTTCCAGTCTATACTTTCGAGGGTGTCCGCTACACCGTTCAGGTCGCCGGTAAAGACAAAACTCTCCTCGTGAACACCTTTTGACATCCGTTTTTGATTTCACGGCTGATTTTTAATTTTCAGAATGGTGTCAATGGTTTCGTCAAAGGTGGATCACTTACCGCCCTGATGGGTGCTTCTGGAGCGGGCAAGACCACTCTCTTGGTAAGATCAAATCGAAAATGATGCTGTTCACGTGCTGACATCCTTTTATGTAGGATACTATCTCTCTTCGTAAGACGACCGGCAAAGTGGAAGGCAAGATGACTATCGATGGCAAGCCTCTGGACGCATCCTTCTCCCGTCAAACCGGTTTCGCCATGCAAGCCGATATCCACGAACCTATGTCCACAGTCCGTGAATGCCTCCAGTTCTCCGCCTTGCTTCGACAAAGCAACGACCGCACCCGAGAGGAACGATTGGAATTCGCCGAAAGTATCATCAAATTGCTGGAGTTGGAAGACATTGCGGATGCTTTGATTGGGGCGCCTGGTGAAGATGGTCTGGGTGTGGAGGAGCGCAAGCGTGTTACCATCGGTGAGTATACCACTGCATGTCCAGGAGTGAGAACTAAACGTATCCGTCTTATAGGTGTTGAACTTGCTGCGGACCCTGAATTCCTGCTGTTCTTGGATGAACCTACCTCCGGTCTTGACTCTCAAGCTTCTTACGAAATCGTGCGATTCCTCAAGCGCATTGCCGCGTCTGGTCTCGCTGTCCTTTGTACCATTCACCAGCCTTCCGGTGACCTTTTCGAGATGTTTGATTCTGTGGTTCTTCTTGCTCCCGGTGGGCATACTGTCTACGTTGGAGAGACTGGTGAGAATGCCGAGACTGTTGTCAAGTACTTTGGAGACCGAGGAGCCTACTGCCCTCCTGAGGCCAACCCTGCGGAGTTCATCTTGGGAACGTAAGCGTCCTTTATTCCTTGTATTTGAACCATCACTCATCAAAATCTTTAGCGTCGCCCCTGTTGGTGGTACTGCCATTGATTGGCCTGGTCTGTGGAAGGAAAGCAACGAGGCTGCTGAGATCCAGCACAAGATAAATGAGTTCACGTCTCGCAACAACTTAGCTGTCGATCCCGAGAAGGCTGTTGCAGAGACTCATAAGAAGAATGGCAGTGATGCTTATGCGTCATCTTTTACGACTCAATGCAAGGAACTTATTATTAGAAACTTCAGGGCTCAATGGCGAGGTAGGTGGTCATTACTTCATGTGTGCAAACATACATTAACCATTCCTACCACAGATGGCTCTTTCTGGACAACTCAGCTTGCCATCCTTATTTTCTTTGGTCTCTTTGTCGGTTTCTACTGGTTCAAGATTGATCACACTCCCAACAACATGTCTGCCTCCTCTATGGGTGTCCTCGTCGTCATCCAGGCGTTGCCTGGTATCGCTATGGATATCGGTATCAACTACTTGGCAAAGTTGGACATGTTCCTTGCACGAGAGAGATTGGGCATTTACTCTTGGCAGGCTCTCGTGACCTCCCTTCTCATCGTATCTATCCCTGTGCTCTTTGTCGGCTGGAATTTGCTATTCTTCTGCTTCTACTGGACGATCGACTTGGTCGGTACTCGAGCAGATGGTGTTCTAATATGGCTCTGTTTTCTCAGTTGCGCCATTTTGAACGGTACTTTCGGAGTCTTGCTTGGTGCTGTTTCCCCCAACAGACTGTCTTTGCCTTACATTCTGTCTTTGGTTTGGAATTGTGAGCCAGCATTTCATTTCCTGAAAAGGATCAAAGCTTACCTTATTCGTAGTGCTCAACTGTCTGTCCTGGGCCTTGGTCTTCTACTCTGGTCTTCCTTCCCCATTCCACTACTTCTTCAGTGTAAGTCCAATATGTCTGATTTGATGATCCCAGTCACTGATTCTCTGACCGTAGTGGCTGTCGCCTCTTCGATACCTTTATGGCTCGATGATGACCGCCTCCTTGGGCGATCTCACGCTCAATTGTATCGAGGATGACCTCATCACCTTCTACCCACCTCCGGATCAGACCTGTTACGAATATGCTGCCAACTACCTCGCGACTACCTCTGGTTATCTCGTCGATGGCAACTCTACCACCAGTTGCCAATATTGCCCTAGTAGTACGGGGTACGATTACATTCAGGAGATGGGCTACTCTCTCGGTACTAAGTGGAGAGACTGGGCTATCACCATCATTTGGTGTTTGTCAAACATTTTGTTCTGCTACGTATTCACTTGGTGAGTCTCGATTAACACTGAGCAAGTCCTCACCGTTAACATGTTCTGAATAGGTTGGTCAAGATCAGGCCATTGTACAAGAAGAGCTAAGCGTTTCCCGTCCGATTATAAGTATGTTAATGGGCTTTTTTTCCTTTTGATTGTTTTTACGCACAGTTCCTTTATTTTATTATAGATCGTCTGCAGATTATGACTTGCGAAACATTCTTGACGCATGAGTTCACGCCAAAATTCCATCTTCTTTGTGTTGGCTTTAAGAGACTAACCGTATTAATGGGACCTTCTACATGAGGATTTAGTGTGTTTGGTTGGTTAAAAACCAAAACGAATGCATCGGAGACCCATAATCGCGCGAGGAACATCATGCATAGAGACATTCGCTCCACAAGGCCATTGAGACATACGCGTCGGCGACAAAAAGGAGCCCGAACTACGAGAAACGAAACGGAAGAAGAGGCTAGAAGAGAACAGTAAATGAAGCAAAATAGTGACAAAAGTAAGGTAAATCAGAACAGACGCAAAAGAAGAGAGTAGCCGCGATGTGGATAAAGTAAATAGTAACAGGGAAGGGATGGTGGGTAACTACAGAAAGGCAAGTCGATAGTTTAGAAATATAACTGACAAGGATGGAATGAAATGAATTCAGACGAAGTTGATGACGAGGATGAAGGTGAGGATGAGGAGGAGGGAAACTAAGCACCAAGGCAGGCTGTTGAACGATAGACAGGGGACAGGCACACAACTGCACGGAACCTGCAATAACTCCAGCTAACGCTTTAGCCACCCATAATCCCAAAAAAATAGCAGACGGATCGATACCTAATCCAATTTCACCGCGTCATTCTATATGACGAGAACCGTCACGAGTGTCCATATCCATTTTCGCGAGCGCATTGTGGAGGGCCACTATAGATTTGCTTTTCCTAATTCTGCCGGACGAAGGCTCGGACAATCAAACACGTAGTGCTTGCAGCACCGTTTGAAGGCCTCGGAAAAAGACATACCATCGGGAGAAAAGTAATTTATGATATATGGAGCGTAATCAAAGTCATAACACGTGTTAAGAGATACATACGTACTGCCGAGACGGCGAATGAGGGTGGGAACACAGAGGATGAAATACCGCAGTGTCGTCAAGTGTGTCATGACTCTATGCTCGCGGAATACTTGATTGACGATCGCTGAGAACGGAAAATCTTTGTGTCGGCCACAACTTTGGGATTTTGCAGGTCGTTGTGAGATCTCATCCCCTCTATTCCCGGGGTGACCAGACTAGAACGTCGCTGAAACCGAATAACAATTGGTCGTTGTACATCTGTCGGGCAGCGAGCAGGAGGAACATGTGGAATGTTCTTTGGTAGCAGTTTGAATAACTGTCTCCGCAACTGCTCGGCGAGAAGGGGTGAGATATTTTTTTCTTGAAAGGAATGTGAAATGAGTTGCTGCAGAGAACTGGACCCTTGGTGCGAGATGTATTTTGTGGGGCGCTGAGATAGATGTGGAGAACGGAGAACTATCCAGCCTGCTCCAAATGAAGATGACCAAGATCGAGAAGGAGAGAGAACATAAGGAAGAAGGTAGACGATTTTGAATCGTGGGACGTACCCGCGAATGAGTGCCACAATCACCTCGTCGAGTTCACCGCCGCCACATCCTTGTTTTAAATGTCGAACGTGTTGCGTCAGCCGTCCATGGTAGTACCAAGTAAGCTCATTGTATAAAAGAGCTGCTATCGCTTGCCGACTTATAAACATGTATCTTTACATATCGATGCTCTGATGGAGTTATCGCGGCCAGGTCTCCATTTCTGAGACTCCTGACGAGGAATGAGATAATGAAAAGAAAGGATAGAATAATGATGCGTGATGGCTGCGTAAGGTCCGCCCGTAGGTCATCAGTTTCCGTCCCACGTCATCACTTCTATGTTCATAACAAAACAATCCCGTTTGATAGCTGATCATCGATCGATGGCAAAGTGAGTCTGAAGTTAGTACATCACATCAACATCTCCATCAAAATGGCACCATCAGAACACGCTTTAGTATGGTATCAAAAAGAATGTGGTCCCCAGCACCAGCCACCACCTCATCAGCTTCAGCCAATCTGTCTTTAGCGCATGCCACACAGCGCATCCTGTTATCTCTTGATGGTGGGCAAAGTGCACAAAGAGATGGGATCAAATTCTACGCTATGGGTTTCATCATTCATTTAAATCTCCCACCAGCACTAACAAAATCAGCATCAGTTAGTACGCCTGATTAATTACGCCCTCCCGAAATTAATCAGCAACCGTGCCGACTCCGTTACTGCTGCTCGACAGCACCTAAATGCGGACTCAAGTCAGAATACGCTACAATCTCACAAATCGATGACCTAACGCTGACTTGAAGCGTCCAACATTTGAAGTCAAGCTTCAAGCGAGCGCGTATCCCGACACCAGCGATGCATGGTGGTTGAGTACACAACTGTCCCACAATTACAGATGTTTTACTTTTCTGAAACTTGTGGCACCCCGTAGAAATGAACCCATCCTTTGCCGCGCGTTTTCAGATGTCACGGAACGGTCATCCTCCAAATGCCGCGTCTGACTGACGTCTTGGTCTCGCCGTGCCAAATGTCTTGGGTGTAGCCCATTAACGCCCACAGCGCAACACGACCCGATCCAGTCGTACACAAAAAGTTAGAAAACCTATGGATATGGAACGTGTCAATAGGCACAAAGAGTAATCACCACTTCATTCCTGATCTCTCCTATAATTAATCATCCCATCTCGGAGAGTTGAGAGATCTTGTCCGGTGACATGGAGAGGGAAGGGAGGTTTGAAGCGGTGGTGACACACCCCCAGAGCATAGGGCTGCTCTTAGCGCGCGTAGTGCCAGCGACGGATGCAAGTCTGCCTATGTGACAAGGTCCGTGTTTCATTGATGGGCGGATGGTGATGGAGAGAGCGTCTGCTGTCCGTTTGCGAGCTAGGAACTGAACAAGTTACAGGTCACAACCGTGCCGCCCGGGGACTGTGCCAAGCTCCGCTCAGCGGGTACTGTTCACAGGTGTTTGTCTCAGACGGAGAAAATGAGTGCCTGGGAGTGGAAGCTGAACCGAATAAGAAAGGGGGCGGGTGATGTGGGGATCTTGATTCTGGTACTGGTGGTGAATCATGGATCGAGCAAAAGTTGAAGAGATGAGCCAGGAATATATATGACGAGACAGGCGTAGTCTAGGTGCCGGCACTTCTTCTTTTCCATCACTTATCGCTACTGAAAATCCTCACCGCTTGTTTGGTTAGTTTATTAGCCCTCCTTTCCATCTTTGAAAATCTTGCACTCCTCGCCTCGTATTGTTTCACCCAACTCTTACCACAGTTGCTTACAACATGTCCTTACCTCCCCTGGCAGCAGTACCAGTCCTCCCCCAGGAGCAGCCGTTCGCCTCAACGTCAGCAAGAGAACAAGACGACACGTGGTTGAAACCATTGTGGGAGTACTCTTTCCCTCCTATGGCTGATGATGAGCAGCTAGACAAAGAGAGGCCCAGACAAGCCTCTCAGCAAGCGCAGACGAGTTCTCCGGGGCCTTCGTCTGTGGGCAATGTATCGCCTCGCACTAAGTCAACCAGTGGATCGACATTCAAAAAAAGACGCAAGTCAAAAGATGCTCCTGCCCGCGAAGGAGAGAGAAGTAACCGAAGACGAGGAGAGAATAAAGGTAAGTCTCTGTCATGCCGGCGTGGGGCATATCGCTGAAGATAATAAGCAGAGAAAAGAATTATGGAGAGATGCCGCGGTGCGCCATCGTGGCTTACCGGCAAGACCAACACTATTCACCCTCCGCCTTCAAGCAGCTTCACCGGTTTACCTACTTCTATCATCTACCCATCTCAGATTCCTATCCCACCCTCTTCCCACTGGGTCACAAACCCTTTATTCCCTGTGCAACCGGCGTATAATCAGGTTGGCTTGTGCGCCAGAAGAGGTTCTATGCCTCCTTCCTTCATTCAGTCTTCAGCAGGCGTTAATGGGCCTGTGGAGAGTTACGGCACAGGTATGACGAGAACACAGTCGTGGGGTGGGCCTCATACGCCTATAAGTAGTGCCTTGACCACTGCAGATCACTATTCGGGGGTCGGGATGAATGACGACATAACTAGAAGAAGGGCAAGCGAGCCTTACACCTCCATGTCGGGTGGTACTCCGTTAACGTTCAAGTCTAACTGCCATATCAACTCGTCACAGGCATCCATAGGTCTCTTGGACACTCAGAGTATGGGTAAAAGTAGAGAAACCAGCGGGGACGGAAGTGTTGGCGGCGATTGGCCGGGGGGAAATTCAGCGGTGAGTGTATTGTCAGATGCCGTGAAATCAAAGTCCTGAAGTTCTCTTCAGGTGCGGGCGAATAGTATGGGTAGAAGTAACCCCCTTCCGACAGTCACGGAGACCCAACAGCTCAGTAGCTCATACCCAGCATGGCTTCTTATGAATACGGATCCTGCAAATAGTCAAGATGGTTTGGTTCAGTATGTATAAACCTTGGAAGAGGGCGGATGCTAATAACGTACAGTTCTTTTGGTCCTCTTACTCCATCATCCATTCAGACCGACCTTCTAACCTTCACGCCCATCACTTCCTATCTTCCTCCACCGAGTACCTCCTTTAACCCTGCTCCGACATACATGACCGGACCCATGAACATCGATCTGTATTCCTCAGAGTTCTCTTCCGGGCATTGCTTCTCTCATTGGCAGCCTGATCCTACGCCGTCAATCCATATCTACAAGGTGGACGAATGCGAATCTTATCCCCTATTTCAATGGTATGGACGGACCTGCGCACCCTCAGACAGATCCTGCACACCAGCATCAAGTTTTTAGCTATGGTAGGGTGGAGGTCTCAGGCAGTAGATTGGGCGATGGCGTAGAGGCGGAGAAGCTGGCGGAGCGCGACTACTGTAATAGAGAAAAAAGGAGTAGTTGTCGAGGGTTAAAAAAGTGAATTATCTTGGTGGTCGCTTAGATTATCCTGGAACTGCGAGCTGATGACGGGCTTGTAGACTGGAACTGTAAACTATGACTAGTTTCGGGATTCTGTAAGGCCAAGTTCAACCTTCACTGAGCTCTCAGGATGAACAGGTAGTGAGGTGGAGGTGGCAGTGGAGATTTCGTGACCTCAAAAGTAGCTGGGAGGCGTTTTCCCGAAACTTCTCCGAGAACGGGGGGTGGAGAGAAAAGATTATAATAGTTAAGAAAAGACCAACGAGAGAACTGAAGCTTGATAACTGACGGATGGTGTTGTACATTTGTACAGTATGGCGTGTAGGATAGTACTACACTCTCTGTTCTCTACTTTGAAACTATCTCTGATGCTACTATACACGGCAGTTTAAAGCGTACTTTTATAATCATGCAGTTCCTCTTTTTCAGTCGGAACGGGTGCCTTGGACGTGGTTTCCTGAGTGAATGAGGTGACATCGGATGGACGACGCGACTGTCTTTGGGTGGGTGATGCTCGGACTTTTTGCCACCCTGAAAAGTCCTCGGTTTACACAAAAGGGGCTGTGCCGTCGGTCGACGTATCTATTAGCAAAACATAGCTATACTTGGCAACTGCTTTTTGCCGCTCGGAAAATCTTCTCATGTCTCTGCAATTATTGCTATTCAGAAGCAACCATGCATAGGGGTATACAGAGCTTGTAGGGTGCAATAAGCAGACGGTGACGGTGCAAAACCGATGCGGCAGGGCAAATATGCATACCAAATGCGGCACATTCCCGTGATCCAGTGGTCAGCCCTCAGCCTCATTTGCCGATTCAGATCCAACTGAACACAAATTAACTCATCCATATCTCTCGTCCTATAATCTTTTTAGCCCTTCCACTGGGCATAATCCTTCTTGACAAATACTACTGACTTGACTTCTTGAGCTGGCAAAAGGACATGGCACAACAACAGAGGTATACTCCGGTACCCAGCATGGGACCTGGTGGGAACAGTTTCATCGGTAGGTTTTGACTTATCATGTTTCATCATCCAGATCACTTTGAAAATGAGAGATGGAGGTCGACGTGTATACGTTGAGACGCAAAGAAAGCGTGACCAGCTTTTGGTGTGTAACGCCCATTTTTTTTTCTTGGTCCTTGGGCGTCTTCTCTTGGTATCGGGTGTATCGCCTTTACAACCCGCGTACCACACACCAAAAACCGAAGCTGTATATAGTTGGATATACTATGCTCTTCCCGCTTATAAAATCTTGATTGCGTCCTTTGTCGCTCACTTCTTGCCGCTCGTTATTCCACCTGCCATGACAGGATACGACGACCTTGGTGACTCTCGTTATCCAACAGTAAGTTCTTATTATTTCGACTATGGTCAAAGCTAATCCAAATTTAGCCTCAACGTCTATCTATGCCCATCTCCCCCCCTCGTACATCCTCTCTTAACTCGGGGAGACTTTCTAACTCAAATTACGCCGATCCTTACGCCACCCCGGACACAAGTGACACGACTATGCCGCCCATGACACAAGTTTCTCAGCCGTCTGCTACTTTCCAGAAAGGCTATGCTAACCCTTCTGCCCATTTACCCATCCCTTCCGAAAACTACTACCCCGTCTCCAATGAACCCACAACCTCTTTTGAGGATGTTGCGGCTCAGCAGAAGGCAAGGTCAAGGAAGAGATGGTTCATTATTGGGGGTATCATTTTGGCTGTAGCTGCCGTCGTCGGTATCGTTGTTGGAGTCGTTGTCAGCCAAGTCAACAAGAACGATGACGACAATAATAGCAATAGGAGCTCGAACAGCACTTCATCCAGCGGCAATGGTACATTAACTATCGGAAGCGACCCTAGTACATTTGAGAAAGATAGTCGACTTCATCAAGTATTTTGGGGTTTCGCTTACACTCCGAACGTAAGTGGTCACCTTTTTTGTTAGAAATGCATATCGCTAACGGCAATATTAGGATGTCCAATTGCCCGACTGCGGTGCGACGCAAAATAATATCACTAGAGATATTCAGGTCCGTTAATATTACAAGTAGTATAGCACAGAGCTAATCAAAGCTCATTACAGCTTCTGTCGCAACTTACCACTAGGTATGTCAGGGTAATCTATCATTTTCTATAAGCTGCGTTAATATCGTAACAGGCTGCGTTTGTACGGTGCCAATTGTAATCAAACGGCTTTAGTGATGCAAGCTATCCAAGACACAAAGGTTAACATGACCATTTGGCCTGCCATTTGTAAGCTTCTAATGAAGCATTATGAAACTTGAAAAGAAGCTTATGGATTCCATAGATATCGATTCTAATGAGGAAGCTTACAAGAACCAGTTGGAAGCTATTGTCGACGCTCTCCAAACCTACGGCGTCGACATGGTAGAAGGAGTGAGTAAACTGCAACAGGTATTTATCGTGATTGCTGATGACGAACAAGATTACTGTGGGTAATGAATATATCCTCAACACTGCCGGTAGTGATTCCACCACGTCCTCGGCATATAAATCGGCTCTTGCAACTATTGCCGATAAGATTACCGAAGTCAACAGCACTATCCAGGCTTTAGGACTGAGCAAAAACCTACCCATTGGTACTTCTGATGCGGGGTCAGTCATGAGCAAATCGCTAGGTGAAAGTGTTGACTTTTTCATGGCCAACGTTCATCCGTGAGTCCTAAGCGCGATATAAGCATCAAAAGCAAACCAAGCTGACATTCGGTAGATGGTTTGGCTCTCTTGCTATCGATGATGCTGCCACATGGACGTATGAGTTTTTCCAAGAATTCGATGTCGAAGTCGCTGCAGAAGCCTCTAACAATCCCACGACGTATATCGCCGAGACTGGCTGGCCTACAAACAGTTCGGACTCGACCGAGTCTAATGATGGCGCGGGCAGCCCTCAAGGTGATGCTAGCGTAGCAAACCTTCAAAGTAAGTCGGGCTTTAGGTAATGGATGGTTCGGATCAGGAGCTGACTATGGACGGTAGCTTTCCTTGATACTTTCATTTGTCAGGCGAATGCCAATGGTACCCAATACTTTTAGTAAGTTTATTACTAACAGTTCGGGGCAAAACCAATGCTGATGGGATTCACAAGTTTCGAGGCATTTGACGAACCTTGGAAAGAGTGAGTATTCTCTTCTCATCCGATACAATGACATAAACAGCAGGCTGATATCGACTATTAGGATCTATGGTGGCGTTGAACCTTGGTGGGGACTGTTCGACTTTGATAGAGAATTGAAGAATATTACAATTCCAACTTGTAATTGATTGTGCTGAAGAGGGTGACAAAGGCTGGGTGGCCGGGCAACGAAGGCAGCAATGACAAATGTTTTCATATTTCACTGGCTTTTGATTCAATGGACAATTTGAATGTATCGTAGGAATTGATCATGTATATTTCGTTTGCAATGTTTACGAGACTTTTGAACCCCAATGCACCGCACTTTGAAAACACGATGATTCTTTCAATCGTTCGCAGGCTTGCAATGGCTAGTGAATGTTGCGTAAGGGGTGCACGCAGATCGAGACTGCCGAAGATTTGTGCCAAAGATCTGGAGATACTGTTTTTGTTTTCCCTTCTTTTTTGACATCACTTCTTCGGTGCCTTCGCCAACGCTGTCGCCTTCATCACCAAGGACGATGGCATGATGTTCGTTTTGTTCAAATTCATTATCGAAACCTCAATCAGCACTTAGGAAGTCAAAGAGTGCGAGTCCTTGATTATGTAATCAGATGTGGCATCAAATGCAGTGTACGAGTAAGCAGAGATGCGCGACTAACTTCAGTGAACGACACAAACAGTGGATCAAAATCACCAACTCTTCTTGAATTCGCATTTCTCTCCAATAACTGACTATAATGGATCCTCACAGCAGATTTAGGGGACCGCAAGCGACTCCCAAGTCCCTGTCTAGAGCCAGGGCCATTTTTGGCCCCAAAACACCTTCTACAACCAGCAAACCATACCCTCTTAGCTCCCACAACTCTAACACCCACGATATTCTTCCTCTTCCTCAAGGCCTTTCTCCCAAGGATGGGCAAAGCTCAGTGAAAGTCAAGATCAAGAGCTCCACTACACCAGAAGCCAGGTCAAGGGTACTTGTGAAGCCTCTCGGTGCGAGATTGCCTGGTGCGGGTTCTGGGACGACTCCATCAATCAAGCTGGTGACCAAACAACCGGAACGCAAAGAGCCGGAACCTTTTGTGGATGATTGGATGAGTGCGCCTATGGACGCCGATTCTATAAGCCCATCATATGATAATTATGAGGAGGATCTTGCAGAGACTGAGGCCGTACAGGTGTCCATCCGGTACGTGCTAGGGCTCAATTGTCACCGGTCGAATGGCTACTGATATCTCTCGCAGAGTACGACCCCCAAATTCTATGGAGTTGAGGATGGATTCCAGATGTGTATGGACAATGCCAGAGCATGATCAACATGCTCTCAAGTTGGCAAAAGGGACCGAGGGTAGTCGAGAGGACCGTGATTGGTTGTTTGGTGAGTTGTGTGGCCCGCTCATCCATACTCTTTTCCAAATTGACGAATAAATCAAGACCGAATACTTCCGCCCCATTGCGATAATGCCAAGACGTATGGAACCTCAGCAAGGACACATGTTAGATGTAGGTTGGCATTCATGTCCGTAACACGACTGACGCATGAATGTTTTAGCTGCTATGGAGGGTTACAACGCGGTCATTTTCGCCTACGGTCAGACAGCCTCCGGTAAAACACACACCCTTACTGGGTCTTCATCTGAGCCCGGTATCATTCCTCTAGCCATTTCTGACCTTTTTGCCCAAATCCGCTCCACTCCCGATAGAGAATACCTCCTCCGAGCATCTTACATCGAACTTTACAACGAGACTATCTTCGATCTTCTCCACCCCAGCCACGGCCACGAGCTCCATTTGAGTGAGACTAAGAAAGGAGTTACCATCAATGGGTTGACAGAGGCAGCTGTGAGAACTGAAGATGAGGTGCGAAGGCTATTAAGGTCGGGCGAGGAGAAGAGAAGAGTGGGTGCTACGGACTGGAACTCGAGGAGTTCGCGAAGTCATTGCGTCTTCCGAATTGTACGTCTTCTCTGATCATCCGCATAGAACAAGCTGATAGAGGAACACAGACAATTGAGTCTCGTGCCAGGAGCTTGAATGGGGATGAGGCTCCAAAAACGCCTGGACGAAATGACAAAACTACTCGAATCAGTACATTGTCCATCATCGGTACGTGGTTGGAACCGTCAAAAAGTGCAAAGACTGACCGAAGGCCCAGATTTGGCTGGTTCGGAAAAACATACTTCTTCCAAGGAGAGAAATGCTGAGGGTAGACATATCAACCAGTCGTAAGTACTAAAATTGGCTATACCTGGAGATTCTTCTCACGTCTGAACTAGTCTTTTGACCCTCAAGCTGGTCATCTCGAAATTAGCGGACTTGGCCTCCAAGCGAAACGTTACTCACGTTCCCTACAGGGATAGCAAACTGTAAGCTTTATAGCAGCTTCACAGTTCCAATATTGACTTCCTATACAGCACACGATTACTTCAAAACTCATTATCTGGTGATGCCCTCATTTCCGTCATCTGTACTGTGTCCCCTTCGGCTCTCAACCTTGCAGAATCCATTTCGACTCTGGCGTTTGCCCAGGGCCTCAAACGAGTTGTTCTCAAAGCTCAGAAGAAGGAGATTGTGGATCCTCACGCTTTGATTCAGCAGTACCAGAATGAGATTGCCGAGCTCAAGGCTCAGCTGAGGGCCAAGGAGGCTGGTGGGGAAACAATTGGATCCAAGAGCGAAGTGAGTAACCTAATGTAGATTCCAAAGGTCTTTAAGCTAACAAAGTGAGCAGAAGGAAAAGAACGAAGCGATGGAAAAAAGATTAAACGAGCTGAGGAGTATGATCTTAACCTCTGTAAACGTCAAATCACCCAATCCTGGAGATCAGGCCTACGTGAGTCGTGATGCTTTTCTGACCCACTGTCTCGTCAAGCTAATATGGTCCTGAAAGATGCCCCCCCCAAGTCCCGCTAAGATGAAGTACCCCAAGCTTGATTACGACCGATCAACCGCCGAACTACAAGAAGAGCTTCATGCCGAACAACTCTGTCGAGCCGAATTGGAAGATGAAGTTGCTCGTCTCCGTGCAGAACTAGCTACCAGACCATTAGAACCTAATGCGCAGATCATCCAACTGAGGAATGAAAATAGCGAGCTAAAGCTCATTGCTGGTGAGTGAATTACTCTGGAAACTGACTGCAACCAATTGTTGAATATGGTTTAGATGACTACGAGCGACATCTTCGAGAACCATCTCGAAAGGTTCGTGAAGACGTAGAGAAGGAGTATATTAGCAAAATGAAGACTTTAGAAAATCAACTGGATAGCAAGAAGATTTGGGCGAACAGGTTGGACGAGAACGTCAGGTTTTTGACGGCCGAGAACAAACAGTTGCAAGCGGTGGGTTGATTCACTAGTTGCTTGTCAAACATCTGCTCATTTGATCTTCTAGCGATGCGCCGATGCGGAAGCCAAGGTCTTTCAGATCATTGAATGGATCAACACTGCACTAGCACCAGCCGACGCCCAAGCTCAATCACCACTCGAGCTTTCCACAAATTCCAGCCAACCCTTGGGTTCACTCGTTGTATCCAATGATGATTTTGCACCTGCCCCTTCTAATCAAGTCAAAAGCACGCTCACCCTCTCCGCATCCAAGATGCGAGCGACTTTCAGTCAAATGGATCTGGCGGATTTCAATAACAAATTTGGGAGCTTGACGATGAATGGGCGAGGAAAGGGTGCAAGTGGATTGGGAAGCGACATGGTGAGGGAGGAAAGTCATTTCGATTTGGCGGAGGTGGCGAGTGACGACGAGATGTTTTGAAGGGAAAAACCGCGACCGATTTTCGTTGATAGTTTTGTATGAAGGGATCTTCGTTTGGGCGGCATAGGCTGTGTAGTATCAATCTATCTTCTTTTTCCTTGCCATTCATATAGTGTGCACTTTGTATGATATGATGCAACCATGCCACTACTGCCATATTTTGACATATCCTCGTCTTTTATTTCATTCATGATAGTATTGCATGCAATAAACGACACAACAACAATGGTTTTGAACGCCAGTCTGGCGCGACGTGACTATGTCTTTCAAATAGATGATATTCGAAAGGCGATGCTAATACAACCTCGGCGAACTATACTCTGCCGCATACCGCCGAATTCTCAATCTCTCCTCTTCCTCTTCTCGCAACTTCCGTTCTTCTTTTCTTGCCCACTCTTCATCCAACCTCTCCTGCTCACTCATTTCCCTCTTTCCCTGCCCGAAGACTTGTTCTTGAGGTTGACGCCCACTCGAATCACCCTCCACAGGTCCCCCAGCGGCATGAGAATAACAGCTGTACATTATCATATTTGAATACGAATACGGACAGGGCAGGACGGGTACGCGGATTGGGATGGGACGGTATCGTTCGTACACGGGAAGAGCGGGTGCTTCGGTGAGGATGTATCGCTGGACGGGGTGGGGGGATGGTGGAGGTTGAATATGGTTTGGAGGAGTTTGGTGATAATAATGGTGTTGAGGTTGTGGTTGGAATTGAGGTTGGGGCTGGGGTCGGGGCTGGGACTGGGATGGAAGGGTAGATATTCGGTGCCGTGGTTGTGGAGGGGATGATGCTGAACTCAAAGGAGAGGCTATCGTCCTTGATGGTGGAGAAGTCGACCGAGAGCGAGAGCTTTTTGATGGGCTATTGTTGTCTTTAGGTATCATGGGAAGGGAGGATTGGATGAGCCACGGACTTTCGGGGAGGTACAGTGCGTCGTCATCTTGTATGTGTCCAGTACCTCCATCTTCCGGATCCGAGTCTGCACCCATGTCGGAACCAGAGTCGGATGATTCGTGTGACTGGGATACGAAAACACTGTGATGAATGGAAGAGTAGTTTGGGCGACGGCGGTTGGAGGAGGACGAGGAGGAGGAAGAAGAGGATGCTATTGACTCGACATCGTCTTGATCATCATGGTCGGATTCGTAAGGTAAATCTTCGCCTTCGCTCTCCGAGCTGTGGGCAGTGAAAAGACAGGAAGCAAAACCAGAGAGTTGCGCTGTTCTTTGATGTCGTACGTCTTCTCTGACATTGTTACCCTCTTCTTCTTCTTCCTTTTCCTCGTCCGAACCGCCCAAATTCAACCCGCTGGATCTGACAAAAAGACCAGTTGACAATCCCAGCGCTCCCTCCACCTCCGCATGTTCCTTATCCTCATCCTCATTCTCATTTTGACCTCCCTTCTCCGCTAAAGGCATGTCATGGCCCAAACTGGAGTCTGAATCGTAAGACGTTGCCGGCGAAAGACACAGCGATGACGTTGAAGGAGAGGTTGTTTCGGAACCATGAATGGACTTCTGTTTGGACAGTTTAGAAGGAATAGTAAAATTTGATTTGGGAGTGAGTTCCTATCAGATTGCGATCAGCTTAGTCCGTTCTGCCAAAAGTATAGCAGGGTTAAAGAGCTTAAACTCACCTCATCGACTGGCTTTCCCCCATTTCCAACGGAAACCTTCTCGCCTTCTCCAGATCCAATGTGGTGTGCTGTACTCCCATTCATCGTCCCCATGCTTCGAGCTCCTTCACCTCCAGAATTTCTATGTCGCATGATGAGATCAAAGGCGTTCACGTAAGCCCGATTAAGCGGGTTGAGCGGATTATTATTATTATTACTATCGATAAGGGAAGAATTTGATGAAGGACGAGGGGTGGCGACATCAGGCGCAACGGACTCTTTTACAGTCGACTGACGCTTGACCAAGGATGGATGGTTGAAAAAGTGGATTATCGGGGCCGGCACAGATCTCGAAACCTCCTGTTCGAGCGCAAGGGCGTTCGACTCTGCTGCGCTGGTTGATCCACCACCCAAGTTTTCCTTATCACTATTGTTGATGAGCCCAAAACCTGTGGCTGCAGGCAAACATGGCGTTCTCTGTCTATCAATGCAATTTGCGTTATTATATGCGTCCAAAGGGACGTGAATCTGTGTACCTTTTGTCAATGTCCTATGCGGATACGGGTGGGGCGGCAATCCGGGATGAAGGGGATGACTTACTTTTATAGAGCCCATACTTTTGTAGAGTATCCGGCCTGCAGGTGTGCAAGTACCGGATATAGGAGTGCGGACGTCGCTGTACTGGGGTGTACGCGGTATCCGCTGGCGCAGAGAATGCTCTTTGGAGAAAGAAAAAGTGAACTCGTGAATGGTCTCCCGCCTGGAAGACTCGAAGAACAAAACGCCTCCACTTTGCCCAACTCGACTAGTGATTTCACCGGAGATACCCGGCCCGGAATACGGACTCGACTCGAAACCTGCGGATAACCGGGCGTTTAAAAAAGCTGAGATTGCTGGAAATTGCGTGAGGGGAGGGGAAAAATGTGTTTGTTAATTGTTGATTGCAAGGTTATACGAGATGGGAACATGGTAATGCATCCAAGACTTAACATTTTATCTTCATCTCCACTTACCCTCGATGCATCGGTAACATTTGCGTCAAGTGTCCTTCTGACTTCATACGAACGACACCACACAACCCATGGCTAGGCTGAAAAAATGACGTCAGTCGTTGTGCTCTTATGCGAATCGCGGTCTTTTTTTTTGTCTTAAAAAGAGTCAAGAGCGCGCATATAATTATATAAGTAATCGACATCCCATGTCTTAGAAACGTAAGTATTTCACTATGTACGCCGCCCGTTATACGAAATGTATTTCTTATTACCATGGGGCGTGGTTGTTCCAGTTGATTAGCATGCATGTATATCTATTATGTATTGATAGTAAGTCAATAAGAAGAATGGATGGAAGATGAAATGCTCCATGTACGAACACTTGTTGTCTTCTTCGTTCTGTTTTCTTTTTACTTAAATGTTCGTTGTTGAGCTAGATGCAACTGCCAATAATAATAAATGATTGCGCAACATATCGATGTGGGCATCACTTTTACTCTTCTTCACATCCCCGTCTGCTGATGAACAGAGTTTGCCAAAGGATTGAAAACAGGTGACAGTCGACTTTTGAAACAGGCGTCGGTCGATGTTAAAAGAAAGAGTAACACTTGGTACCCAGGAAAGTATCCCAAGAAAAGCTGTGATGGGGTGATTCAGTTTTGAAGCGCGAGGCACATACAAAAAAAATCACAGGAAGAAATGAAACGGATGACGAATCACTTTGTACGTGTACTTGCACTGCAACATACATAACACGTCCCGTGCCATGGGTAAAAATAAGAAAGACCAAAGAGTAAAAAGAAGAAAAAAAATATCAAATCAAATCTTTCTCTGGGAAAGTTCTACGGCGACTTTGAATGCTCCCAACAATGCTGTGAGCTGCATCTTTTCTGAACCGCCCAATGATAGTCGATGCCTGTGTTTTTTTTTTCGGGCGTCAGCGTACACATTATCTAATCACCTGCCTGTCTTTCGATCGATAGGATACGATATATATATATATATATATTTTTATTTTTTTTTAAAAGACTCACTCTGTACTTCCCAGATGATCCAGCAGGTATATCCTACTTTGTTTTGGCAATTCGACCGTATCTAAGAATTCGTATGCGCCTGCAATCAAATCTTGCAGCGCAAGACCTTTTTCGATTTTAAGAGTGGTGATAACTAGAATTTTGCAATAACCATGCACCATTCATCATCTCATCAGCATCAGAATTTGTCATTTGTAACAAACTCCCTCCCTCCCCCTTCTGCCTGCCCGCCATGACAATTAAAAAAAAAAAAAAAAAAAAAAAAAAAAAAAAAAAAAAAACTCACGCGAGTAAGCAGTCCCGAATTCGTCCACCATCATACTCTGTACGACACGCTCGATATCCCTGGGGTGGGGGTTACCTGTACAATTGTACACGGCTGTTTCATCAACTATATCGTACGCCGCGTGACATGCCTATCGATTTAATATCCCCGAGACTTTTCTTTTAGTCATGCTGCTTTTTTTTCTTGGCAAGAGGGAGGAGGAGGGAAAAACATACCTGGAGGACGTTGAGGGCCCGTCGCATATCGCCTCGAGATAGTTTGAGAAGCGCATCCCGACCATCATCTGTAAGGTTCACCCTAACAAGCCAAGCTCAATCAGCTGTTTCCTTATTCCCCCCGGCTATCCCTCCACTATTCAGCTGGGCGATTTCTACTTACCCTTCTTTTTGCACAACCTCATCCACTTTGACTTGTATTTCCTTTTCTGGCAAGGGAGAGAATCTAAACCTGGTACATCGAGATTGGATAGCAGGGGTGATTTTGTTGACATAGTTGCAGAGGATACAGAATCGCACGTTTTTAGTGTGCTGTTCGATCACTGGTTTGAAAGAATTTGAAATCACGTCTCAGTAAAAGCTGTTTCAAAAAAAAAAAAGTTTGGACAACAAAAAAAGATACCAACCTCGACGAAGTGCAGATTGAGCTGCTTGGGTCATCATATCCGCTTCATCTAAAATGACCAATTTGAACCCTTTTCTGTAAACCCCAGATCGTTCATCAGCATTCCTTTTTTGTTCGGGCATTTCCAGAAGATGGACCGTTTAGGACGTACGAGAAAAGCACCTTGGTCATTGCGAAATTCTTAATCTGCTCTCGCACTACATCAATCCCTCGATCGTCTGAAGCGTTCAACTCGAGGATATGTTTCCTGTACGCTGGTCCATATAGCCGGCGGGCAAGGGCGAGGACGGTGGATGTTTTGCCGGTACCTTCAATATAAAATAAGCGTGAATACAAAAGCTGGAAAGCAGAAAACGAGAGATAAAGAGGCGTGCGTACCTGGGGGTCCGTACAGCAAGAGATGAGGCAATCGTCCGGCTTCGATAAACTTTTCGACTTTATGAGTGATCCATTAGCAATAATCTCCTCGGGGAAAATCATAGGGATAGTGAGCAAAAAAAAAGACATACTGGTACTGGTAATATCCTTGTGTGAGACAACGTCGTCAAGCGAAACGGGTCTGTACTTCTCCACCCTATCGTCCCACCCAATAAGCACCAGTATCCCGAAATCTTGAGACGTGAGGAAAGGATACATACCAAGGAAGGCCCTCTTTATCATCCACGGCCTTTCCAGCCGCAGCTGGGGAAGCAATCTCCTTCCCTTTTCCCTTTGCGTTCGCCATGAGCGCCGCCATCGCGTTTCGAGGTTGGACGCCGGAAGCTGGGCCGGAAATAGGCGTGTCTATGTCCATTGGTTCTGCCATTCCTGGTGTGTGCTGCTATTGGGCGCTTGGAGATGCGGAAAGGAAGGTTGAGATTCTGCGTATAAGGGTCATAAGTAAACTCGCTGGCTCTTTCGTTGTATAATACTGTGGCTCGCGTCGGACATGGGGTGTGACCGTGGGAATCCGACGCGTCGGTCTCTGCCGGGGAGTAAATTTACGTAATGGTTGTTGTTGGCAACTGACTACGTCATGAGATTGGCTGCGCCAGGTGGTTGAGTAAGAGATGAGATGATAATCGCTTCGCTCGGGCCTCCTTACACCTGGTGTTCCACCGTGACCTGCCCTTTCCCAGCCGCCGCCGCAGACACCCGCCATGGCAGTCCCCCCTCCCCGCGTGGCCGCCGCTGCGCCCGCGCTTCCGCCCGACAGGCCAATGGCCACATCCAGCCCCTCCCCCTCGCGCGCACCCGACTCGCCCCCCCCGCACCAGGACCGCCTGTACTGGACGCCACACGCGGGAGACGCGAGGGCCAAGGGCGGAAAGGACAAGGCGGGCTGGGGCGAGCTCCCGGTGGCGGTGCTCCAGTAAGTCGCCTCTGCGCCGTGCCCCCTGCACCCTGACGCGTCGTGTATAGCCGCATCCTGTCCTACGCGCAGCACGCAGTACAGCTCGACTTCACGCTCCAGACGTACTACGGCCACGACCAGCGTGCAAGCGAGGTCGCACTCGCACTTGTCCAGCGAATATGGTTCTGCCGCATGCGGATGGTCTGTACCGGATGGCGTAACGCGGGTGAGTTGGCCGTCTGCTGGTTGGTGAATCGCCCGCGGCTGATTTCCCCCCGCCCATAGTCGACTCGCATTCCTTTTGGCCAGAATTCACCCTTCTCTTAGATCCCTCTAGACAGCACTCCTCTACCATATCCGACATACATTCCGCTCGTCTCACACCGTCCACCCCGTCGTTGCCCACTCTCTTCCATCGCGCAAGGTCCAGCACCCTCTCCTCCTGCCTCGCATGCCGTCTCAACCACCCCTCACGGCTGGGGTACTACCCTGCCGTCCGGAAACGCCTGACGTTCACGTCCAAATTCGCTCTCGCACCGACATGCGAAAAGCACGCCAACAATTTCTGCTCAGGCTGTATGCGAGAGAATGAACCTCAAGCTCGTCGGACCCCAGGTACCGGGGCCCTCGGAGAAGGCGAGACACCATCACCAAGCGAGCCCGCTGTCCCCTCGCTTATGTTATCGCGATGCAACAACGGGGACGTGGACGAAAACGGCGTGGAGCGTTTCCCCCGATCTTTAGTCTGCCCCGACTGCCGCAAAGCGGCGATCTGGAATGAAATCCGATTAATACTCCATGAGTGCGCTCGTGGAGGTCAAATGAGGGGAGAGCGGAGTTTATGGCTGTATAATGAAAAAGTCAAGGATTATATCGATTTCAACGTCGGTACAGCGTTCGAGATGGGCTACGCGGCGGTGGAAGAGCAATGGTTGATTGATCATACTCGTTGGGTAGAGTTGTCCGAGACAGCTTTGCAATTGCAAAACCACGAAAAAGCACTCAAACTTCAGTTTTTGAGGACAGCAACGGAAGAGACGCCAGCGCAAAAGCGAATGAGGTTAGCCAGGGAAGCAGAATTGAAAGGAGAAGATCAAGTGGGCAGAGAGACGGAAGAGGAAGCGATGGAGATGGAATTGCTATATAGGAGCTGGTGGAAAGAGCTAGAGGATGACGATTTGAGTAGTGACGATGAGGAAGAAGACGAATTACTAAACGACAAGGCAAGTCATCTTTACAGACTTTTTCTTTTTTTTTTCGTCATCGACCCAGAACCATAACTAATTCCATTACTTTACAGTTCCGAGGAAAACTCAAAGCAGGATGTATCAACGACTTCATCAACGACCGTATCCGTTACGCCTTTTGGGTATCCCCCTCTGACGAAGTTTCCAAAATCGTCACAGACGATCGTGACCGCCGCATCGACCGATCAAGCGTGATCCATACCATGTTCCCCGATATCGCACTGAACAGCGCCCACCCTTTTTCGAGGTACATTGAATTCACATTTGAGCCTGCTCAAGCTTGTGCCGAAGCGGCGGGCCTGATATCCCTCGTGCCCAACGATCCATCGTCATCCCCCATTTCAGACGGCCGATTCGACCCATTCTTACCCCCCGACCGCCTCTTACGCGCACTAGATAAAACATTTGCAGAAATGCTCTCCGCGAGAACGAGCACCGCAATGGAGAATATCGTCCATATGGTGCGAGAGTATTGCGACGATGACGACGATAAAGCGGAAGAAGTATGTGAGAATATGAGGGTGGAGGATATATTGGGGAGGTTGACCGCGTGGCAGATGTGGGTGCCGAGATCGTTGGCGGAGCAGATGAAGCTCGCGGAGATGCAAAAGGGGATGGAGGCCGAAGGCGAACTTGACAATGAGGATGAACGTGAGGGTGAGGAATCAGAAGAGGATCTGGAAGGTACGATCGAAGGAGTACAGACATCAAGATCGGGATCCCCGAGGGTAGAGCTGGTCGAGGGAGGGGAAGAGGAAGTGCACTTTACACCTGTGGAGGTCCCGCCATCTGATGACTACCAACCCTCTCCTTCATCTCATTCTTCTTCCCCGCCCCTTACGCTTACTCTTGGCAAACGCAAATCGACCATTATTATTTCCCCGGAACAGAAAGATAAACGTGCTCGCCCGTCTACCTCTCCTAATGAACGCGAGCAGCGGGAACTCGAGCAACCTCCTCAGACCCCTCGGAAACAGATATTATCGGATGACGATGCTTCCCGTGGGTTGGCCGTGGATACCAGCGCAGTTACCGCTGCTGTTTTGGCCTCGGGCGCGGGAGGATTGAAGAGGAAAGAACCGCCTTCTCCAGCGGCCAACCATATTGATAAAGGACGAAAAGAAGTGACCCCCCCTCCTGGTCCCAACTTTGATTTGGCAGATGGCCATTATGGGGATAAACGAACGAGGGTGACGGACGATTTGGTACGAGAAGAAAGCTCTGCGCCTGTATCATCATTGCCTGGAAGTCCGACGCCCATGAAGAAAAGAATGGGACGTGCAGGAGGAGGAGGAGGAGAAGAGGGACTTGAAATGGATAATGATGCGGATGTCAAAACGGAAGAAATGTCACAGAGAGGGACGAGTGTAACAGAGACAGTGGGCACTGTACCGATCACACCTGAAGAAGGGGTGAGCCTCCGTGGGGATGCTGTTATAGATCCCAAGCTGGTAAGCATGGGCTCTGAAGGGTCAGATGTGGACGACCTACAGCGAGTACAAATGCAATCCGCTCAAACCATTGACAACCCCCCGCTTGTCGAGCTTGTTACCCCTTCTCCTTCCCCTCCCCCTTCCCCTTCTCTCTCTACCTTCCCAGCCCGATCCCCATCCCCATCAGCCATGTCTCCCGCCGATTCCTACTCTTCAGGCTCCGCTTCAATCCCGCTTGACGGCGACGGTATCCTCACCCCTCTCACGAGCGCCACCGCCCGTCTAGCTAGGTACGTGCAACGCGCTCAAACCTCCACGCCATTCATCCCCTTACCCATCTGCCGACTCTTACCTCATCCCGACCACCCAGCTCACCCGAACCAGGGTGGACAAGGTGTACAGCTCTCGGTGAACCTGGGACAAGGGGCAAATAGAGTATTGTTGAATACGTGGTACGAGGCAAGGGGGGAGTTGAGAGAATGTAAGTGTAGAATCTGTGAGAGGGCGAGGAAGAAGGCTTGGGAGTCGTTGGAGGCGATGAAGCAGTTGGTCGCAAGTGGAGAAGTTACTTGGGAGACTTTGTTGTCGTAGCTGGGACGAATTTGGCGAGTTGCTATCCATCATACCCGATGAAAAAAGCGCTTGGCGTTGAGATGATACTGTTTCTGGGGATTTGTTGACGATAGACGTGTTATAAAAGTTGCATATTAATGCCAGATGTATATGTATGTGTACATCTTACCTCGCTTTGCCTCTTTGAATCGTGACGTATAAATGTACGACGGCATAATACGGCGTAACTACTCATTTGTTATCGTAGAGCATGTAGCAGTTCATGACAACCAACAATGAAAAATGCTCCTGAAATGTATAACAGACGTAGCATGAACGAGAATCTAGTCTTCTTCTTGCTGTCCTCTAATCTGTGCTTATGCAGTAGTTGTACTAATACATAATTCAAGGCGTCTACCCCAGTAAAAAGCAAATATAATTAATTCCACAGAAATCAAAAAAATATACACCGTAAGGGAGTCGAACCCTTGCCGCATCGATGGCAACGATGCATGATACCGTTTCACCAACGGTGTATCAGGTAATTGAATTACAAAATTAGATTTACAGTCAATAAGAACTAATTTCCTAAATATCAAACTTAGTTCGAACAGTTGTCGATAAAATCCTCATGCCCTTTCCTTTGTTTGAGGCTGACCCTTCTTTTTGATACAAAAGCCGATAACTTACTTGTATCAAGCGGACATACAATTCCTTTCTGCACATCATCACCACCCAATTGCAATTAGTTGACAACGAATTACCATCGTTGTTCGTTCTCATGCGCGCTATCTTACCGCCTTACTTACATCGGGAAACCCCGATGCGACGAGATTCCGGCGAAGTATGCCGAGGGGAGTGATCGGCCTTATCTTTGTTGTTCTTCTTTCGGTCCTTATCTCTAAAGCTGAATGTGGCTTATAAAATGCTTAAATGGTCCAGACTATTACACAGCAACATGTTAAATCATTTTTGATGGCTGCATACCCTTTTCCATTCATGATAATAAACATGCCAGATAACTCAGCCGACGCAAAAGTCCCAATTTCCCGTCCCATCAAACGCAAGAAAACTCTCAGAGCTTGTGATTACTGCCGGGCCCATCGAATCAGGTGAGTTTCCATTGATTTGAGTCGGCATTATTTGCTGAATCACCCTCGCAGATGTGAATATGTTGCAGAAGGGAAGGATGGTTGCCAACACTGCATAAAGTATGGCTTCGAATGTACAAAAGTCGCGCCTGTGCTGCCAGTAAGACTTGTCTTGTTGCAGCCTGCCGGTTTTAGAGACTTACTGGGCAATCTATACCGACAGGACAAGAGGAAAAAGATTGCGCAAGATGGCATACCTGAAGAAGAAGAAGAACGTTCGCAAGGTCTCGAGCCAGGTTACCTGGGCCCATCAAGTCTTACACAGCTAGTACATTCCAGCTGCGTAGGCGATAACGGATTGGAAAAACAGATGCGAGAGCTCGGCAATCGGTATGATCACCACTGGCAATCGCTGCTTGGCCACTGTGAAGGCTCCGGCTTGCTAGTCGGCAGGGAGGAATTTGAAAGTACTGGACGCAAGCGAACGGCGAGATTCACTTTTAGCCGCCTCTATGCTCGTCTAGCTGAGGAACTGGGTTCAATAACGATCCTCGACTCTCGTTAGTGAAGCGAAAAGGGACCACTTCATATAATGCTAACAGTCCATCTCAGTTAATGACAAAGCTTTACAGAGTATTATAACAATGTTCCCTGTCATATCCGCATCAGAGAGGTGGGTTCTGGAGTTCTTCGAGCAACCACTCCAGGCTGATAGGCCAGACAGTGCCAGCGTTTCAGGCAAAAACTTTCCTCCTGGAAATTGGTGGCAACGCTACAACACGTGGAGCTATAACTCCACTCCACCTACACCTATCCCACGCGTCGTCCGCCTGATTCACTGCGCCCTGGCATCCCTCTCGCGCGAAGTGCCGTACAAGATCAGACATTCTATTCTTACCGCGCTTCATGAACATCTCAATAATGGGGAGAGCGCAAAGCTTAGTCAAACGACTACTTTGGCAAACGCACAAGTGTTGATCCTTTTAGGGATGAATCAGGATCTTCATTCATATGAAGAGTCGACGGCTATGAGCATGATGTGGCAAAGAGTAGGGACAGGTTTGCGTATGGCCACAGAACTCGTAGGTCTACTGAGCCTCCATTCACAAGGGGTTAACTGAGCTTCGTAGGCTGTACATCGGAACGTTTCAAGCAAAGCGATACCTATAGCTCAATTACATCGCCGATGGAGGGTTTGGGGAGCATGCGTTGCAACTGACAAATGGTAGGTCACTTTGATGAACCCCAGATTTGTATTAACATGCTGCAGGCTCGCACTTCGTCTTGGTCAAGTTCAAACTATCGACCTTGAAGATTGTGACACACCTCTTCCATTTTTGTACCCCGACCATTTTGCAGATGAGAGTGAAGCAGAGGGAGTCGCTTGTTTCAGTACGATACACCATCTGAGCAAGCTCAGCGTGTTACTTGGTCGAGTCGGTGAGTGATATGGGCTTTAGATGAGGCTCTCTTGACTAACGATTGGGGCATAGTGAGATTGACAAGTACCCCTTTTCACTTGGAACGTACTACTGACCACAACTTGGGATGCTGGCAAAGGGACATGGACACATGGGTTGAAGAATTGCCCCAACACTTTGCAGTCAGTACAAAATTGAAACTTCCTCAAGCGAATGATCTGTTCAACCTTTTGGCTGTGGCCGTCGAGGCAAGTGTGGTGTACTGTTCGTAATTCGTTGGACTACGCGCCAACCTTTGAAATTTCCAGTTCACTTTCCTGCGCGCATTCATGCTCCCTTCCCCTCCGATTCCAGCACACATTACCTTTAGGCCCGATCACGCTCGGTGGTCCAATCTTATCCTCCGAGCTGAAATGGCTATGGATTGGATGACAACTCCTATTGGGCTTTTCTATCTCGACACGTGGGCCATAACTGTATACCCTCTAGGTAACCTCATCTTCCTTATGCCATTAACTCTGAACTATTAACTTACTCAAATGGACCTTAGTATGTTGTATCATGATCAACTTATCAGTTTACCGTTCCATCGGCTCGTTACGAGCGGCACATTACCTCGACTGTGGTAGTAAAATAATTCAAGATTGGGCCAGAGCTGCTGCAGAAGGTTTACCTGCAGATCGATCGTCAAAGAGAAAGGTCGCCGATATGGTTGCAATTTTACGGGCATCTGTAAAGGATGATCCTTCAAATGCGTCGATAGAAGATATTCTGAACAAGTTAACATGAACTTGTTGAATTAGGAGTTCGGAATCCCTTGTGGCCGTATACTCGTTGTAAAAATACATTACAAAGGTATTGTCACCTTTATTTAGGTCGTTTGGATTAATAAATGTATTCAATGCTCACATTACTGTTATCGGCGGTAATATATGGGTGAATGTTTTCGCATTCGTATCGCAGCGTAAAGACACAGAATGGGATAGAATTGACCCTTGTCATTCATGTGATCGTGTAAATACCAAGATACAGCTTTTTCTATATATACTAATCACAACGTCTAAAACCAAGATATCAGAATCATAGGGCGTCTACACAGGCAACAAAACCTTGACACCGAAAAACTCCCTATAAGACATCAACTTGCCATTGACAATCACTTCTTTCTGAGGCGTAGTAACATCTCTCATCGACGCAATCTGAGCTTCACGCCATTGCTTATTGGTTGGAACAGGAATACCAGAATCCATGATAGTCTTGAACTCTTTGTAGACACCTTGTTCTTCTATGCAGCCTTCCCTCTGGAGAACTGGGGAGTCTGCACTTTTCATTAGCACTGCTCTGTATATCATGAAGGGGTGGATAGATGGCTCACCCATACAAGGAATCATGCGCAAGTGACCCTTGGAGGCGTTGAAGAGGACGAGGGAAAGACGTTCTTCGTTGACCTGGTCGGCGGGGGGTTCGAAAACTGTTGTCAATAGTTAGCAACTGTTACAGGTCTAGTGCAAAGGTAGAACCTACCTCTGTGTCGAGTGGCCTTGAAGTGACCACCAGAAAGAACTGGAGCGTGATGATTAGCCTTCGATCGAGTTGACACCGGGGTGCTTGGACTTACTCTCAAGTGTCTCGCCGATATTGATGACAAGAGCTCCAGGCTCATACTTGACATAGCGCCACTTCTCATCTCGACCCCAAATCTGTAAACAAGAGATAGGGACAGAGAAAAGTAGAGTTGTAGTTCCATAATCAGTGTGGCTGATTATATTTTTGTCAGCGGACGGATATCACGTATAGTAGGAGATGAGTCTCACCCATTCATCCTTAATCCGCCAGAAAGAGCCTTGCTTTCAGGAGGAGGGGGCCTGAAAAGAGCGTGACGGAAGTAACCTTCAGCTACAGAGCCGCCGGTGGATTGAACGTTCTGCCAAAGATAGTCATCGGGGAGTTCAAGGACCTTGGAAAGCAATTTTAAGAGTCGTCGATTAACAGATTGAGTGAGGTACTAAATTACCTGGAAGTTAACAGACTGACAAGGATGACATGCGTTAAAAAAACGCACAGTGGAGAAAGCAGTGATCTCGTCCATGAAGAGCTGGACACATTTGGGGACCTTTTCCATATCCTCGTATTCGGGAGCGTAGAAATTGAACTGAGAGATACCGTCTGGTCGTCCGGGTGCGCGCTGGAGCTCGGATTAAGCCACTGCCATTGGATAGGGGCCAGATAATTAATGAGTGCTTACTTTCCAGCCGAAAGGAGCCTTGTAGCCCTCGAAGAGACCACTTTCGGGGTCCCAAAGAAGCTTCGCCTTGTCCTCTTCAGAGATGTTGGCGTGAAGATATTGAGCGATGGAGAATTGACGCATCAGCTAGCATAGAAAGGTTAACATATGTGATTGAGATTGGCGAGATACCGGTCTGACTTACCTGATCAAGAGAGACACCGTAATCCTTGAGATAGAGGAAACCATCTTCCTTGATAGCAATCCTAGCAAGGTCGACAAGCTCTTCAACGACTTTAGGGTCATCAGAGTCAAGGCGAGAGAGCTCGATTGTGTGAAGGTCGGCCCAGTCCTGCTCAGTCTTCGTAGGCGCAGGAGGAATCCAGTCGGGGATGAAGGGCTTGCCTTCAGGGGAAGGAGGCTGGTAAGCAGCAGCCATTGTGTCTAATGTTGGGTATGTGATTGTGAGTGTGGGAGCTGGATAAAGCGGACAGACAGTCGGCGATGCCTGGCAAAGTCAATTCCCTGCTCGCCATTTATACGATGTCGACCAAATTTCCGTGGCACACTAATACATGTTCGGAAGCTCGGGATATCAACGCTGGCGATAATGGCCACCTGATCAGCTGTTATCTTTTCAGCTCCCGCCGAGAACCCGCTCTTCAGTTTGCCGATGGAGTTTTCTGGGAAAAATAGGCCACAAATACCTTTTTAAATTAGGAAACAAATCCTGATTCCTGCCAAGATGTATATGTTTTATATGTAGTGGCCATATTTATTTTTGGCCATAACACCCATTAATTATGCCTTTTTTTTGGGACTGCATTTTCGCGTTCTCGGGATCGCAACTATCTATTATAATGGTTAGTTTGGTTTATTCCAGATTTATACCCTTATCTGCTATCAACCCCACCTTATCTCGAATTCAATAGCCTTCGCTGCCCCTCTTGCACTTAAAAGGCTAACAAATCTAGTATGCATTGTCATTCTTTCCTGTGTTTGCTACACATCAAAGACCACCACATGCCATGTCCAATACACCAACAGACGAAGAAGGGCACCTCAAGTACGATGAAAAGATCACGGTGGCCGATGTTGGGGAGGAGCCAACCATTGAGGATATTGATTATTCAGAGGAGAAGAGGATCTTGAGAAAGATTGACTGGAACCTAATCCCCGTGTTCGGTGTAAGTTGTATTAATAGCTATCACCGTGTATCTTATTAGAGATCTGACCCGTCATGTTAGGCCTTATACATGATGTCTTTCCTTGGTAAGCTCGAACATCAAATCACAGTAAGCGGATGCTGACCGGGTTGAAGACCGGTCAAACATTGGTAACGCCGCAAGTCTTTGTCAAACTAGATAATCAACCTTTTCTGACTTCGATTTCTAGAATTTGACAACTTTCTCTACCGACCTTGGTCTCGTCAACAACCAATTTGGTGCAGCGACATCAGTAGTTTATGCTACCTATGTCGTCTTTGAACCTTTTTGTAAGTCGCATGCTTGCTTGTCTTTGTCAACAGGTCGGAATGCTCAGCTCGATCAACAGGGACCGTTTTGTTGAAGATTATTAAGCCTCGCTATTTGTGTGAGTATCGAAGTTGTTATGACTTCCTTACACTGTCTAACATCTGATAGTGACTGCCACTACCCTATGCTGGGCCTCCATCACCATCGGTAGTGCCTTCATTAAAAACTATGACCAGTTACTGGCCGTCCGAATCCTTTTGGGTGCTTTTGAAGCCGGTATGATCCCCTGTACCACTCTTTACTTAACCATGACGTACAACCGAGACGAATACGTTTCTCGACAAACGGTTGTATTCGTCTTTTCCGCCATCTCCAGTGCTTTTGGGGGTCTATTGGCCTTTGGCCTGTCTCATATCAAGGGTAACTTGGCTGGTTGGCAATGGCTGTGAGTGCGCACTTGTACCCCATTCCGCCGAGAATTGACAAATAAACGATTCGCAGTTTCCTTGTTGAAGGTATCATCTCCATGTGTCTCGTTCCTATCACTTGGTTCCAAATCCCCAACGAAGTCACCGAAGCACGATGGCTCAAACCTCACGAAAAAGAGACTTTAATTGCTCGAAGGCAGCGCAACAAGATGACCTACGACGACAACGAAGAGTTTTCATGGGGTGCTATCATCTCTGTTCTCAAAGATTACCGACTCTATATTAGGTGTGCTTGTTAAGATTAATACCACCCGCCGTTGCTCATGCAAGTACCCATACAGTGCCATCAGCCATTTTGGTATCGACAGCACTCTCTACTCTCTTAGTGAGCTACATGTTTCCCTCCTATCTCCGTCTTCTGCTGACCTATGACTCAGCGACATTTGTCCCCAGTCTCTTGGCTGGTCTTGGTTTCACCTCTACCACCGACGCTCAGCTCCTTACTGTTCCTGTATACGCCGTAGGGGCTCTCGCTTTCATCTTCTGTGGCCGCATGTCAGATAAAACCAAACTTCGGGGACCTTTTATCGCTGGCTCATTGTTCTTTGGTGTTATTGGCTACATCATGCTTGCTGTTGCACCTCAAGTTGGAGTTAGGTATGCTGCAGTGTTCATTGCGGCCATCGCTCTGTACACGTCGACATCCTTGAACGTCTTGTGAGTATCCCTTCATACTTGTCGTAGTAGATTGATACTGATGAAAGGACAGGTGGGCGGCCGATAACTTCTCTGGGCATTACCGAAGAGCCTTTGCCATGGGGTTCATTCAGCTTGTCGGTAGTAAGTTGTGTCTTTTCTCTCTCATGTACGCTGTCGCTGATATACCTTATCAGACTCGGCTGGAGCTTGTATCGGTTTCATCTTCACTTCTCAGTCCGCTCCTCGGTACTTGAAAGGTATTTATTATGATATTGGCGTGACCATCATGTCAATCTGTTTCACTTGCATTCTTGTGGGTCCTATCACATACGCATACGAGTGAGAAAAATGGAATACTGACATGTTGGCAGATGTTCATTGCTTGGATTCGCAACAAGAAGAAAAGAGAGGCTATCTCTGCCGGTGCGTCAAACCAGCCAGAGCTGGGAGATGCCAACCCGTACTACATGTACTTCTTGTAATAAGTGCATTATCATTGTCTCAATAAATGTGAAAACGTAGGGGGAGTATTAGAAAGACGAACATAAAACTAGGTTGTCTCAGTAGTCGTTGTTAATGATTAGTTATCATAATATTCATCACAATTATAGATGGATTTGGGATACTTGTATGCCCTTTGTGGCAGTTTGCTGGTAATGGAAAGGACGAAGAATCTTGAGTGTGGGAAGCGGTTGTAAAAGAATGATGTACACAGGCGATAAAATGCTTTTGAATTTTGGAACTGGATATTTACAAGTTTTACCAGGATGTCGCTGTTCGTTGTCGACCTTTTTCGCTATTCCCCGCAAGTCGCGGTCGGTCTCTTCCTGTGCGTTATTATATAGTCGTATTCTATTTCAATCGGTCTCTACCCCTTCTGCAACAGCAACGTCATCAACAGAAATGGCAGCTCGTCAAACTTCTAAGCTGTTCTACGCCTACTTGCCCGACGCCAATAATGTCCTCGCCAGACGGTACGAAGTGCGACCTACGCATCTCAAGAGGGCCGAGGAGGACAAGAAGGCTGGTATATTAGGTGCGTATAAGTTCTTCTATCTCACACTTCCATCTCTTCTTAGAGGAAGATATCTCTGCCGCGTGTCCGCGTGCAAAGCACAAAGAAGCTGACTCAGGAGTCCTAGAATTTGGCCGAGGCTACCTCCCGTCTGCCAACTCTCCCCTCTGGACCTCTCCTGACCTCCCTGCCGGCGCCAAACCCATCGCTGGATCACTCATGATCTTCCGCATGAACACTATTGAGGAAGTGTGGACGAGGATCAAGGACGATGTTTACTGGACTCAAGGAATCTGGGACAAGGAGAAGGTTGATGTGAAGGAGTTCATGTAAAGGACAACACGCGGCGTCTACTCGCTGCTTATTTTTGTCTTTAAGGGCCTACATTATGGGGGTTGTTAGGGAAATGTTGTATGGGACCTGGATGCCTGCTAGAAACATGGTATATCTGCTTCGGACACCTATTGACATGTGACTTTATAACATGTTTATCTATGCAGAATACCAAAAATAACGAGTTGTTCGAAGTAATGTATATGTTACATCAATAATAAAAAAGCATCTATCAATGTTCATGTTCTCAAATCGAAATAAAAGTCAAAGCCACCGCCGATTGACAAGAGTAACGACGAGACATCTCTATATTTGTGTTGCGGTTTTTGTCTCGCATAAGGAAATGCTTCTTATTCCCCCCCAGCCCCCCAGGAGTCCTTCTCATCAAATACGACTCCTCTCTTCTACGGGCATCAAACTCATCACGCTACGCATTCTCACATTTCCGCAAGAGGACTCTACGGATGTCCATCCAGCTCCATGCCTATCTGATCGAAATGCACCGGACTACTACCCCTGCTCAAACTCGGCAATCTCACACCTTCACCTCCCATCCCCAACGGCGCAAGCTTATGCGGCGGACTGTAGCTAGAGCTCACATGTTGCCCGCTAGCCTTGCCTTCCCACGCCATCGAGTTTATTGGCGTCATCCCAAACGCCGCGCGGACGCCATGGATTATATGACTGTGGCTGTTGTGACCGCCTGAGTTACTTGATGACAAATGTGTGGGAGAAGAGGCGCGGGAGGTATTGGGGCTTTGATGAGCAGAAGCCGGTTGAGAAGAGATAGAGTAGCTGACACTAGGGACTGAAGTGAAGCTACCGGAAGAGTTAGGAGGGGGAAGCATCCTATCACTAGGTGGAGGAGGGATGGAAGGACCGTTCAAAATATCCTGAACAGTCTTGTTGCCATTGTTAGCGCCGTTCAATGCTCGATGGGGCTTGGGCGGAGACATGCGAGACTTGATGGCAACAGGAAAGTGAGGAGAGTTGGGAGTAGTAGAGTAGTGGTGGGTGTAAGGGTGAGAGCGGTTCTTCGCATCCCGGGCAGAATGAGACGTGTGGCCGTGTCTACCAGAATTGGCATTGTGGCCCTCAACGGGCGAACCTGGACGAGACGGGTTACGAGAAATGCTGTGCACCGGGCTAGTCGCTCGCGAAGGTGGAGCTGTGATGGCCTTGCCCTGCCATAAAGACATCTGACGCATACCACTCAATACCGGGCTAGTAGCGGGAGTGAAGTCGAAAGGTCCATGAGAAATAATCTCGTTCATGGGCTCTTCATCGCTGTCATCACTTGAAGCCGGGCTAGGAGCCGCAGAGACGTGTGATGAATTCAAACCACCGCGATGTGAGTGAAGGTCGATAGTGTAAGGACGGAGATGGTTGGGAGGGACGGGAATAGCGGGGGAAGCAGAATGAGATTGTGACCGAGATTGTGAATTGGAGTGCGGTGCAGAATGAGGAGTGTTGTGACCCGAGGTACCAGAACGAGCTCGCTGAAGAGCCTGGAGGTGTTGGAACTGCAGAGTCGCTAGCTCCTGGGCAAAATTGGCCTGTTGCAAGCTGTAATGGCTCTGTCCGCCACCCGCGAACTTGGTCAAGTCCTCTGATGAGTTATGTGTCGACCTATCCTTAGGCGTATTGGAATTACTTGAATGATGGCTGTCACCACCGCCGCTTCCGTACCCCGCACCACCAAATCCACTAGAGTTGTTACCAGGGTGGGCCAATGTCAAACAGTTGGGGCAAGCAGCCGTTTGCTTTGCGAGCTTGAGTCGCTTGCGATATGATTTGTGACATTCCTCATGGCAGCACGTTGGTGGGATGAGGTAGGTTGGGTCGGCCAAAGTGCCAGCAGGGACAGCTGGAAGAGTGCCAGTAGCAGGTTGAGGAGCAGAAACAGGGTACACCAATTGGCCACCGTTTGGTGTGGGGACACCGCTCAAAGACATCCGCTCGCGCTCATTTGAGAACCCATACGGTCCCCCAGGCGTCCCCACCGGACTTCCACCGTTGCTCTTCCTGGCACCAGCTATCTGTCGATGGCGCAACTCCCATTCTGCTCGTCGAAACGCCTCGTGTCGTTCAAGTTCAATGAGCTGATCGGAAGCAGCCGCAGCGAGAGCAGAGATATCGCTGATGCCGCCACTCGGACCGCTCATCTGAAGTGAATGGAGATTATATGGGTAACTCGAGCGGTCGACATCCATGTTATATGAAGGACCGAGATGAGGAAGGTTGTGGGATCGGTGGTCATCGTTGTCATTCTGTCTACGTCAACGCACTTCCCATTTGTCAGATATGAAATTTGCTCACCTCGTCATCATGATACTTGTGCTTTCCTTTGGACCCATTCTCGTTTGCTGTTGGCAAGTGAATCCTGGCATGTCTTGTCAATTCGTCGGAACGTGAGAATCTCTTATCACAACCGGGATGTGTGCACGCGTGGGGTTTTTCACCGGTGTGCGTTCGGATATGCCGGGTCTACATTGATCCATCAGTATCTCTACCTTCGTCCCAATGGCTCCTTCAGGCGTAGAAATGATCAACATACCTGATGTTCCAGCCTGTAGAACGCCCGATCACATAGAGGACATTTGTATGGTCGAGGAATCTTGCTCTTATCCATATTCAACGCCGCCTCCGTCAACGCCTTGACTGTGGGGTCATTGGGATCTAATCGACCGGTGACAGGGTCGGGAACAGGCGCAGGGAGGTTGTTGAGGGTATTTTCACTGCTGTTTCCACTATTGGGAGAGTTGTTGTCTGTGGATGACATGGCTGTAGTCGAATACAGCAGTATCGACTAAAAATAAGGAATTAAAGGTTGCTATTGGATCTGTAGAAGTGCGAATGAGCTCCGTCGCCAGATATGGGTCACAGAGGTAATTTGTGTGGCGCAAAGGAGGTTTGATGGGATTTTGAGGGGAGGAGGATGTTTCGCCAAGCGGAGATGATTATCCCCTAGGCAGTAATGAAAAAAATTATAAAACGAAGCCGACGACTCGAACCGAATAAATGAAGTGCTGAGGACTGCTGGACTGTTAAGTATCAGCTCTATGCTTCGGATGTCATGAAAAGACAGAGATGGTGAAAAGAGAGGGAATGGTGATGGAAAGCAAGTGGGAGCACTATCGATGAACGGAAGCAAGAAGTGATGAGATACGTAGACGGGGCACAACGGGGGTGGGGATCTTGGGTCGCGGCAACGGAACTTGGCAAAAAAAAAAAGACAAGATACGGACTAAGGCTTTGTATGACAAGATTAAGGCTTGGTGGACGGGTGACTGACCACCGGGAGTGGCTGGGAAGTAACGCTCAAGAAAATAACAGAGAGCAATGCCAAGATGTAGAAAGCATACAAAAGTGAAAAACTGGCAGGACGTCTGTAATAACTGACAGCTAAGGGACAGTCGGTTAAACAGTCCTAACGAGCCTTATCATGCTGCGCGCATAATCCTCTTTTCCCTTTCCACCTCGTCTTGCCACCCATCTTTCCCTTCTCCATGCACGTCGCATCCTCAATTCTTTACGCATGAAACAATCGCCCTGGTATGCGGGTGGTATGCAGCTATGCACGATGCAAGAACGTGTTATCGCCGAGACCCATTGGCCGAAACTCCTTGCCCCTTTGCGCGGTGCAAATTTGCCCTCAGCTACGCATACCTCGCACATGCTAGTCGATCATCCTTTTCGTCGCCACATGATGACCAGCACCTTCCCTTCATACATGTATTATGCAAAAAAGACTTTCACAGATCCCTTCATAAAGAAGAGAATGCAGCTAGGCTCTGGTGCACGAGAGTATGAAGGCACAAAAGGTGATGTGCTGATGCGGATGCCGACAAACGGAAGAAAGATATCGCGCCAGGGCCCCGGGCACACATCTTTCCAAGCCGCAACCATAAAAAAACATGAACTTACACAGAAATGCCTTGGTTATCCACTCCTTGCGGACTTAAGAACTTGCGAGCTGTCCTCTCTTGTGTGTCGATTGTTGTTGGTAGCTATGGCTTGTTGTATTGGATTGAAATAAAGAACAAGCCAACTTTACTACACTTTCTCACCAGAAAAGTGCATTGGTCTTGACGATTTTCCACTTGCTTATTACGCGTGGGAGCTGGGGCGGTGTGGGGCTACAGCCAATGCCGCTTTCTGGCTCCTTTTCTTCCGGAACGCGGAGAAAAAGCCACACTTTGAAAAATGGGATCTAAGTGGAAAATCTGATTAACATTTATTTTATTAGCTCCTGGCTCGGGGCACTATTAATTTTTACAGACGTAAAACGGTATAATGGTTTGAGACGGTTACTTCGTCAGCAGGAGGGTCCGCAAGCTTTAAAGCCCAGATTCCAAAAAATGGGCACTGAATTTATAGAGTGCAGATAATGGGAGCCCTAATTTTCCGAAGTAAGTCCGGACCCTGGACATTGACTAATCTCCGCTTCCATTTTTGCCGAAAATAGAACGAGCAGTTAGCCTGGCGCTACGATAGCAAGGGTTTCTCTCCCATGAATCAAGCTCCTCTTTCTGACTTGGCAAGTAGACGAATTAGCTATGCTTTATACGTGTTTATTAGTTATCGCGCAATAAGTGCTGAAAGAATATTATTGTCTATGCATATATGGCAGCGAAGCGCGGTGAGGGGCTGCTGACAAGAACTGATGCGGATGGCGAGTCACCAGGAACAGGCTCCTTAGATCATGTCAATCGTCAATCTGTCTACGCCGCCACCGATTACGCACTTCCACGCCACCAACGGCAAGCTCCACATCTTCCCTCCGGAAAAAGGAGGGGTAATTTATCTGGGACCCGCAAGTTAAGGAGGAGAGGCAATCAGATTTTCTTGAAAGACGCATGCAGAAGACAAGACGCAGCAATGCAGGCGATTATTGCAAGTTTAGATAAGTTAAGCGGTTCTAAGCAGTAGATCCCATCTGACGTTCATCTGACGGGGATGCGTTGGCGTGAAGCTTAAAGGATAGACCCGTTTCTTTTTATCCGTTGAGGTCTACTTAAGAATTTTTAGCTGGTATTTAGGTTGTTTGTTCATGGAGAACTGACCATATGTATCTGCTTCAGTAGCATTCAAGAAGGGCAACAGTCTTGATATTTTATCGAACAATGTGTGGTATTATCCATATCGTTCATGAGTAAAAAGTCTACAATCTACAATCACCATGAGAAAGGTCCTCCTCCCGCCTTACAGCCTTCAATCCTTAGTATGATAACAGCCACCTAAACAAACCCCACTATCTCTACATTACCTTTCTGTACCAATCGAAATGTATCAAATGTCCTCGGGCACCTCGAAGATAAACGGTATATAAACACCCGCCGACGAGCAAGGCGCCGAAACTGACCAAAGCTGTCCATTTGAACTCTTTAGGAGTCGAAGCAGAGAGGGTTACCGCGTATTTAAGAAGATGGAAAAGGTTTTGTAAAGAGATTTGGAGAGCTGTTAGGCGATTGCGGTGGGGATGATCATCAAGTGCGAGTTGAAGCTCTTTGAGCTATAGAGAAGAACGATTAGAATGATTACTCGAAGATAGAGTGGAATGATGCACCTGGCAAAGGTCGAATGACCATAAACCTATACGGGACAGGGCGATTCCTGAAAAAGAAAAATTAACATAAGCGCGGAGAATGATTCAGGCGTAGCTATTCACCTCCGAAGAGAACGAGGGAATTCCACACAGGCCCATGCTCGCCATACTTGCCTGCCCCAGCAAAGAATGATATCGAAACAGGGAAAAGACAACATATCTCGAACCTATTCGGGTGAACAAGCCTAATAAGTCCCAAAACGTATGCAAAAGAGTCGCTTATAAGCTCTTACCAGATGGACCAGGCACCTGCCCTCTCGAGGCCAATCTTTTTCTCAAGCCGAGGCATCACCCAAGTTCCAACCAACCCAGTAATAACGCACAAGCCCTACTATGGGATCAGTCACTGCTATCTGGCCGAATATTTGAACCCACCCTCATCAGGGCAATGAACGTGTCGTTCCATCCCCTAGCAGCTTTGAGATAGGAGATGAAAGTACCATCATATGAGAGTGTGGTGAGGTAGATGGTGCTGATGGAGATTGAACCTGAGATGTCCGGGGTTAGGAAAGAAGTCCTTGCACAGTGTGTCGTGCCCACTCACTTGCAAAGATAGGTAAGTGGTAAAACTCTATCCAGTCGTCCCTCTCTCTCTTTAACCATTGTTTGAATAACTCCACAGAAGAGACTCGATTCTCCTCAAATTGATGCCCGCCCATTGATGGAGTATTATTCCCCTTTCTTATTTCTTCATCCTCTGATAGTATTGGAAATCGCTTGTAAACAACTTCTGTCCACATGAATTCGGTGACAAAACTGCCCAAAGATATGACTAAAAGTATTAAAGTCGCCATTTGATAATCCTGAATTGCAGTCAACAGGGATACAAAGAGCTAATCGAGGTGAGCATGTGTATCCAAGAAAGACAATAAGTCTTACAGGAGCCATTAATTTGCTGAACAGGTCTATTCGCCGCATGTATGTGTTGAGAAGAGTAAGATGGTCTGGTTTGCCTTGTGCTATGGTGATAACCCTATACTATTGGTCAGAAAAGCTTCGATGTCGAAAATGGATTTCCCACCAGTCTCGCTCGATAGCTACTGTGACTCCGTTATTCGCGAGATTGATTCCAATCGAAAAAACAGTGGTGGATAGTAAAATGCTCCAAATCGTCACAACATCGGTCCACTCAGCTTGACCATGGAATGCTGGTTCAGCAACGCTCCGTAAAGGGCCGAACAAAGCTATAAGCATGATCAGGCATTGTAGAAAAGTATTAGGAACAGAAAACAAACCTATGAAGAGAGCATAGTTGCAAGCGATAAGAATCTTTTCACCGCCTATGGTGAATCTAATAAATTTCAAGCGAGGTATGCGGTCGACAAGACCCCCAACCCATCCAGAAAACACGAAACCCGAAAGGGTGGAGAAAAGGCCAACCAAAGAGGCGGGGACCAGTGTGTCTGCATAGACTTCAATCACTGCAACCACATTGTCAGCGTATACGGTTCATGGCGGCTCGTTAGGCTAACGCTTTTACAAGCTATTAACACAATACCTACAGAAAAGGAATATCGCAAATTGGTATAGTCCAGTATTGAAGGTACTGTGTCGGTCAGCTTGCGTGTTCGAAGTCCGAGACAATTGACTCTCACTTGGAAAGATGTTGCAGCAATAAACAGGCCAAAGTCCAGGTATTGAGTTTAGATTCCTCTGCTTGGACGGACTCCGATTGGAGAAGCGGCAGCTGGTTTTCACCTGAACATTGTACAGAAAGTCCTGTAGGAGAGAAAGACATGGAGGCAGAAGTTAGACTACTGGTACTTCTTGCCCGCGAAGGAATGCGGACCAAGCTAGGCATCGAGAGGATGAATTAGGATCCGTAGCTGTAAGATGCATCAGTCGACATGGCCTTTAAGAGTCGCAAGACATGATAATTGTAGCCAAGGTATCGTATCATCTCATTGCCTTATGATGATATGATCGTTGTAAGGCAACGGATGGCGTGTGGGAGCGAGAAACTGCTGCTGGGACGACCGTGTGGTCCTCATCTTCTCACGTCCTTGACTGTCGATGCAGGAATAGCCAACTCACTGTGGGTAGTTTCATACCTCTCTTTTATTAAGGCGATGACTGTATTTCTCCATTCCTATTAATATTTGTCCACAGTGATGTCCAGGTATCATCATCCTGCTGCACATTCGAGGTAGGTCAACTGAACGCACCGAGATCGGGACACCAGTTGTCCTACACGGACAGACCGTCCCTCTGTTCCGTCCTTGCGTTTTCCGCCGTATTGGTTTCTACAAACTTTGAAACGCCTCGACAATTGTGACCTGATTTCGGAATATGGGATGCAGAGCGTGGTCATGATTATGCCTATGCGAGGTCCACAGCTATGGCAATGCTACACATTCTGTTCGAATATCACTGCGCAAAGCCTGGTAAATCAAGAAGTGCCACAAACCGCGCTCCGCGTTAACTTCACGCGCTTTCCGAATGTTTGTTTTGTCTTTATTCCCATCCATCAACATACGACAATCCATCCATCTCCTGGCTACCCGTCAAACATGAGAGGTCTATAACCTCCATCATATCCAACCTCGATATCATCCCACAGCACACTGACACCGACAAAGACACCAACGACGATCCATGACGAGCAACTCTACGCACTGACCATCGGAGCCCATAGCCATGTCCCCTGTACCACCGCCCCCAGCAGGCGCTTTAGTCCCTTCAGACGACTGGACAGATGATCCATCATTCGACTTCAGCATTAATGCGTCCACTTTCACGCTTCCTTTCTCCCCGTCACCGTCATCATCATCCTCCCATCGCTCATCGCATTCGCACTCGCTCACTTCCTCCCCTTTACGCCAGGTCCACACATCAGTAGGCAAGGCTGGTGAACTAAAGTCGAGACCTGAAGAGGGAATTGACTCATTAGACGATGACTTTCATCTGCCTATAGGTGATTTGCCTCCCCTGCCCCCCCTACGGAACAAGCCACATCGACCAAGATCCAGTGCTGCTTCTTCATCTTCGTCAAGCAGTCATATTCCTCGGACAATTGTGGGTGCCGGTCCCAAAGGCGTAGGAACGATTACGAAACTCGGAGGTGGAAGAGGATCACCATCTGTTCCGAGCAGCGGGATATTAGGGGGAACAGTGAATGCGCGAGCAAGAGCATTAGAACAGTCTTGGGAAGCCGATATTGGTCTGGACAATTTCGAAAAAGCTTTTGGAGAAGAGGAGGATAAAAGCGCAACTCTCAAATTGAATAGAGGTCTACTGGGTTTAGGAGGGAAGGGGTTGTCTTTATCGAGGAAAGAGTTTGCGGGAGCCGATGCGTTGGATGATTTCATGGACCTGGATGATGAGGACCAGGCTACACTGAAGGCAGGAGCGACCATCAAAGCATTGCTCCCTCCCCCAGGGAATAGAAAACCAAGTACTCCACCATCGTGTGAACCAGCCACTTTGGAAGACGAGCTCGAAGCAGACTTTGCGTTGCCACTCAATTTAACTAACCTTACACTCGCTACGCAACCCGCACCCCGTCCCCGGCGCGCGGGTCCCCGAGACTCGATCGCTTCTACCGTGAACAGCGAATCTTGGGGTTCACCCAGTACATCCGCAAGTGGGAAAAAATATGGATGGGGTTCAGAGGATTCGCCGAGTGGAAAGAGATTCAGTGAAACGAGTGCGACAAGTGTTAGCGATGGCTTCGCTGAGAAGCATGCCATGGAGAAGGATGAGCTAGATGCGGAAGACGATTTGGAGGATGGCTTAGAGTTTGAACCGACGTTCTTTTCCGCTAGCAGAGCGAAGGAGCTCAACTCTATTCTTGACCGCAAGCGAAGACCTGAATATGCTCCCGTCCCTTCTCCTCCCCGCGACACCCAAAGAGTAGCAGACGATTCGTTTGAAGATGGCCTCGTTCTAGATGATCCAGGCGTTGAACTCTCGCGTCACCGATTGCGCGCTCAAAAAAGAGCACGGGATCGTAATCCTCCTTTGACACTGCGCAAAGGGCAATCTCAAAAGAGCGTGGTCAAAGAAAGGGAGAAACTTTGGGAAAAACAACGTGAGCAAGGGTGGGGAAGAAATACACCTGTTCCACCACCACATGGCTCAATCAGGGAAAGAACACAGAGCGGTCTAGGAGGTTTGGCGGGCTTAGGACTGGCACTGAGAAGTCATTCGGTTTCCACAGTCACTCGCCATTCTTCTCGTCCAAGCGATGTTGGAGTGAATGCGAGAGAGAAAGAAGCCATGCGTTCTCGGAGCGGCCACCTACTCAACATGGGTCCTCCACCTGTCCCTACCTCTTCGACTCCTTCTCAGCCACCCACGCCTTCCGCATCTCGATTGCGTCACCAAAAATCCCATTTCCATCTTGCTGCCCCACCGCAATCGCCTTCATTGACCCGAAAACAGTCATTGGCAAGCTTGCAAGATGCGATAGCTCAGAGTAGCTCAGGATCAAGCATGGGATCACATTTTGAACAGTTTGGAATGCCTCCAGTGCCAAGCTTGAATCACGCCAGTATTGGTGCAAAGGATAGGGATGGGTACCACAATTCGACTTCAAGGTTGACCATGCCGACCTCTAGCTCTCGTGCAAAAATTCGGCCGCCTGTCTCATCAATCTTCCCCAAGGCGGACTTGCTTACATCGACCACTCTCGCCACTAGTTCAATCCCGGATTCTTTTCCTCCACATTCAACCATGTCTCTAAGAAATCGCATGCACTCCACTCCTACAAGTAGTCCCCCAACCTCATCTTCACCCACATACGCCATAACAATGAAGATGAGCTCCTCACGGAGAAAACACTATGGAGATGGGTCGGAGTTGGATGGTATTAATGATCTCGGGGTCGATGAGGATTTAAGCAGTTGGACGACAGATAAAGGACAAGGTGGTGGGAGTGTAAGAAATATGGCGGGATTGGGACTGGGCAAACCCTCTAAGACAGGTGAGTTCATCTAAATTGGAAAGATGAAAAGAGCGCTGATTTGGCATGTAGAGCACGAACATCGCTTACATAGCCATGGATATAATCAAGGGCGTTTGCAGACTCAGATTTCCGGGCAAAAAGATAAGCCCCAGGACGAGAAGAGAAAGAAGTCTGGTGGAACGCAGCTAGCTACGAGAAAGATCAGAAGGAAGGGAGCGGGGTTGATCAAGCATCTTGGCGGAGCGGATAAAAAGAAGGGTGAGCAGCATTTGCGATTGGTAAAGCTTTTGCGTCAAACCAGGCTGACGAGAATGAATAGTGATCGGAGAAATGACATGGAATCCCATTACATTACGTTGGGAAGGCAACGAGTCTATTCTTCGTGACTTTGACACCATTTCTTCCACCCGTCCCGCACTCATAGCCCATTATACCGGTTCTTCCATCGGCGCAGGCATCTCTTCACCTATAGCATCAACGTCCGCCGCCGTTGCACCTCGAGTAGTCGGTGGTATGCAGTTTGACCCCATCCATATGAAGTGGGTAAGCATCCTCCCATCTGACGAAGATGAGCCGGATCCGTTTGAGGGGATGGCGGACGATGAAGACGAGGAGGCTGGTGGCGGCACGATACGAGCTGGCGCCGGTCGGCGGTTCGTGCCTATCGGTCCTGCGTCGGGTTCGGTCGCCTCGAGTTCAACATGGTCGCAGCGCCTGACGAGTGAATCATCCATGTCTATTGCTGCTAGTTCTGTTTCATGGGAAGATAGGACCCGACTGTCCATTGGTGTCGAGATACCGCCGGAGCTATGGGCAGAGTGTAAAGAAGCGGAAGAGAGGCATAGAAAGGAAATGAGAGGGTGGATCATGCGACCGCCAAATGGAAATAGCGAAATGAGAGAGAGGGAGAGGAGGGAAGAGAAGAGGTTATGGGAGATTAGAAATTTGGCAATGAGGAGTTGAAGGTGGGAACGTCTAATATTTGCTCGGGGATATATATTTGGGATTCGCTGTGGACCTTCTTTTGCTATTGTATGCATAGTAATGAACTGCATGTCTAATGAACAACTTTACCAAAGCTCCCAAAAGATCAAATATGTAATACAGGGTAGGCTAAAATACAGCCGAAGGGCTGCTGCATGGTTACCTTCTCTTATCTTCTCTCCTTGGCGTTCAGCTGGAAGAGGGGCGTTCTGTCGAGTTTGTCCGACATGTCTTGGGCTGCAAACAGACTCCTCTCTGGTTTCTCTTTGACTCGATCGTCCTTCAGCATTCTATTGATGATCGTCAGTTGACGCAATTTTGACCGATATCACCCATCATATCATCCCAACGAGTGAAAGATACATGATCAGAAAAATTGATGACTCACCGATTATCAATCCTCGCATCTTCACCCTCAACTCCAACCATAGCTTGCGGCTCCTTCGCTTCAATGACATATTGGTTATCGCAGTGTGGGCAATACTCGTCCGCTTCCTCATATTCTGTCATGTCCTTTCTGAAAGCTTTTTTGCACTGAAAAGGGTATAGCTTTAGCTGAAAAAATCTTGTTTGTTCGCTGCTGACGATGAAGTGGGAGTATAAAGGAAGTAGACGGACCTTTTTACACAGGAAAGCCATCTCCATGGTTTTCCGTAATGGGTGGTCTTGCGTCTCAGCATGACATTGTGGGCACTGGTGATATCAGACCCTTGTCAGCTCCTGTCTCTAGCTGTTAGAAAAAAAAGAGATAAACGAACGTCGAAGAATTTCTTGCAGCATGGAGCGCGAATGGCGACTTGAGCATTGAGGATGTGTTTACTGAGGGGCTTTTAAGCTCGTTCAGGGTTGATTTCAAAGATAAGGCTTACCACATGATGACTTCTAGTACGAATGGGGAGCAATGGCAAAGTGAAGTTGCGTGCGTTGTTCGTTTGCTATTTCAAGTCGCGTACTCGCGTTACTCATTTTAAGTCCTATTCGACGCGTCACGGAGATTTTCAAAATTCCTTGTTGATGAGTCCTTCCACCGCAGACTTCTATTACGTAAGCTACCGAGTAGTGCTCTCACGACAACCAATAAAAGAAGAAAAGGGGGTAAGAGGAGAGGAGTATTTAGTTATGCACGGGAGATAGATGGATCATTTCCTCCAAAACAGAATACAGCTGGACGTTATAAGTCAAATTATTAGTGAGGTGGTGGTCGACGCTCTCCTCGGGCCACCAAATGGCCATTCGCAATTAATAATAATGATGACCACCATACGTACTACGCGCGTGGATATCGTCGGAACTCAATTTTCTCTGTGTTTATCCACATGTATAAGGGATTGTGGACGTCATGCTAGCTCGACTTATTGGCAACAAATTATGCTCCGCTTTTTTGAAGTTTCGAGCTTCCAAACAACAACACCTTGATGAGATCGTTCGATCACTTTTTGGTTGTCCGCCATTCCGGGCGGTGGTGTGGTGATGACGGAAGTGCAGTAGGTCGTGATTGATGCTGTCGCTGTTAGACTGTGACTGCTGTTGCTGTTAAAATAAGTAGATGTTCAGGTTGGAAACCATTAAACGCAAGTCAGGACAGCTCATGCGTAATGAATGGGGCCGATTCCCGCATGTAAGGAACTCAAATTGAAAGGCATGAAGCACCCAATTTTATAGGAGAAAACATTTGTCATGACTACATGTCGACATCAGACAACCAAAAGTTTAACCGTACAACAACATATTTATGATTATAATATTACAGTCTTGAGAGTATTCTGACAAGCAACCGCTCTTCAACCTACACCAGTCCCTTTCCCTTTAGAATCTTCTAGATCCGGTGGATGTAGCTCTTCTTGTTCCGAGAGATCCAAACCCAATCCCATTGTCATAGGAGCACTCAAAAAAGCCCCTTCATTGCCCAGCTGCAGCTCCTCAGTCCTTTGTCTGGGTGATATTCCGGGATCTCCAATATCACCATCTGGATAACCCATGCCATAGCCCACATCCTTCTCTCTCGTCCCCTTCTCCAGTAATGGCTTTCTTTTACTCCAACGAGGATCGACCCATCTCCTGTACGTCTTGGTGGAGCTTAGTATTATCGGGTATGCTGCATTTAAACCAAATAAGACGGCCGCAGGAACCGCAATGAGGCGAGAATGACCATCATGGCGAATGTTGACACCGTACGCCACAGCTGGCCAAACCGCACCCCCACATGCGGTCATCATCAACATGGTGGAAGTTGATTTCGTGTGACGTCCTTGGTTACGGATAGTGATGGCGAATATGGTAGGAAAGATGGGTGCTTCAAAGAACTCGACGAGGATCAAACTTGCGTAAGTGCCATTACTCATGGGTGGGACAATGGTAGTAATCGTGGTAATGAATGCGCCTATAGTAAAACAAGCCAAAACGTATCGAGGTGGGATTCCGATATAGCACAAGACCGCAGCCAAAAAGCGTGCCAGTACAAAGACGGCACGCCCCAAAGTTTGACCCCAAAGAGCGTCGAAAGAGGGTTTTATGATGAAGGATAGCGTTGACCAGTAGTAGTTGAAATTTTCTTGTGCTCCGATATAAAACCACATCATCATTAACCCTAGCCCCAATGCCCAGATGCGCATTGGCATTCCACAATATCTTGGATTTGAGGGCAACTCTGCTCTCAACATCCTCTCTTCTCTGCTCTTCTCCAGATCTTCATCCCAAGCTTCACTTAAAGGCACGTAGAAAAATACGACCGCCGTAAACAAGACGAATATCGCCACTGCTAGGTAGCACCATTGTACTTTGAACAGGAGGCTTTCGTTACCACCTAACTCGTCGAAAAGGACTTTAGAGGCTATAATAGGTGAGATCAATCCACCAATAGCCTGTATCGATTGTGAGAAATTGAGCCTCGCTTCAGAGTACTGTCCAGGTCCGGCCAGGGCGATGAAGGGATTCGCAGCGACTTCGATAGTAGATAAACCCAAAGCGACAAGGAAATTGCTGATAAAGAATCCAGCATAGCTGGCAAGGACAGCTGATGGCCAGAACGCCATAGCTCCAACGGAATAAAAGGCAAGGCCTGTTATAAATGTAGCTTTGAAGCCTTGTCGAGTGATAATCCAATAGGCGATGACAGGGGGAGCAAAGAAATAGGCGATCCAGTAGGAGCAGCTGAGTGCGAATGTCTGGGAAGGGGAAAAGCCATGTATCTCTTGTACTCGAACATTGAGCGTTCCTATTAGGCCATAGGCAAAGCCCCAGAGGAAAAACAAAATGCTTCCTGTGATCCATCATCAGCCTTTCGGCGATACTCAAACATGACCGGTAACGTACCAAAGATCACAGGGCCACGAGACTCTTTGGCGGTGAGCTCTGTCAATGGTTTCTTCCCGCCCATACGGACAAAATCAAAGAAGGCTTGAGTAGGTTCTTGGGTAGTATCTGTCGAAGTAGAATGTCGATGACCGAACATGTTCTTGATCTTGCTGGTCGTCGAATGTGACTGCCTTTCGGGCTTTCGGTGAGGAGGATGGGCCGCATGAGCCCCCAAGTGTTGAGGATCACTAGCCAGCATATCAAACAAGTCGAACGTCTCATCTCCATCACTCCTTCCAGTTCCTCCATTTTGCTGATGCCTCGATCCATTCCTTGTCTCCCCCTCAGCAGCACCTGAAACCTCCGTTGGGTCAGTATCACGAGTGCCAACTGTTGTATCCATTGTCCCGGCAAATTCCCTTGTTGAGGGAAGAGATTGGCTTTGAGAGCCTCGGGGTTGTGAAACGTCAAAAGAAAGAAGAGTCCCTGTGAGTGTTGATTTGTTGGGATCTTTCAAGATAGCTGGGAGAACTCGCATGACCAGAGGTTTTAGCACCAGTATACAGCAGCATATCAACCCAACAGACACCTCTATACCAGACCACATCAACGAATAACTGACATGATAGCCATAGTTTTTGGTGTTTTCTTGCGAGACAGTGTTCGACGGATCGTTGGTGTTTTCGGCGTATTCTGCCTTGAGAGCATTCTGCAGATACACAACGCGCACGACGTCTACGATTGTGACGAACCCGCCTACAATGAAAGTGGCGACAAGGACGACTTTTTGGCGAAATTCCATGCGAAGGCGGGTCAAGATGGGTAAAGGAAGAAGAAGGATAGCGAAGTCAGTGAGTATATTGATAGGAGATGTTGACAAGAATATCGAAACAAGGTTGATACAGGAGCCATTAACACTGGTGAACGCAGCGCGTATGGGCCGGCATCGAAATATATTTAGTAGTACCAGCATGGTTCCTGCGAGATTCACCACAACCATGGTGGCAATTGAAGCTCGTCGGAGAAAGGCATGTGCCGCGGCCAATCGAACGTACAAAATCAAGATCGCTGTTTTGGTAGTCATGATTGCCAGGTTGTAAAAGACGGTAAAAGCGTATATGGCGCTCTCTTGGGGGTCCACCATGACAGGAGGAATTTCTGAATTCAAGATCAGTGATGTTATTGTCCTGGAGCAGCTCCTTACTTACCTGAATCGATCATCCCTAACCCATCCTGCGCACCTATCATGATAGAAACTGTCACTCCCAACATGAAAATCTGGTAATTACATGAGCTCTTTACACAACTTGCCGTATCAGATCGTACATACCCAGGCGGCAACAGTGAACCAATCATCCGTGGTGAATCGCTTTACGATCCATCCTTTTGACAACATTCTCAAGCCGACGAACACTGTGGCAAGCACAGTAAAGACCAGAGTGACTATGAATACAGTGGTATGCCTATCGGGGGATGACGAAGTCGCCATCTTTGACATGGCGAAGTGAAGAAGACGATGATCGAAATATCAAGATGAAGCCGCTGACCGATGCCTTGAGGTTACCGCGGAAAGCCTGTTATCCTATGTAGATTGCGAATATCATCATGTAAATCGTGAAGTCGAATTCAGTGCCAGTTCCTTGTTGATAAAGATGTGTTTCAGAAGAACAACATATTATTATTATCGTAATTTGCGTGAGAACCCTCTCTTCTGGGATCGGTAATTGAAATGCTCGTCGTCGTTCGACTTTCGGACCTGTCCTGCTGTCCCGTGTCGGAGCTGGTATTTCGGAGTAGATAGTAATTATTCTACTTCCTCCCCGTCTTTGGCTTAAACCATTTTCAATGTAGCATGCTACATGATGCGTTTGAACTCATCCTTCACTGTCGCTATGTTTCTGCATACAATATTATTTCGCGATGCATGCCTTGTGCATAATAAGATATTGGGTGCATTCGGCAGCCATTGAAAAATCGGCGATTCTGAGGGAAGGGTATTCTGGGCGAAGGGTGCCTGGCAGTGGAATCAGATTTAATCATTTCATTTACTCCGATTACTCGTACTCTGGACTTCTCCAACTGCCGCCGAACGCGCAAAAGTCAGTTCTACATAATTAATTTAACAAGAAACGAGCTCGAGAAGAGAGCATAGGGAGGAAGAAAGTATGACGTGATCGCATCAGCTGGTTCTCGGCTGATCTCTACCTCACCGTCGGGCAATCAAAATTACCGGAAGGGGAAATTTGGGGGTTGATCTGATTCATCTTAATCTCTCTCTGATCTACGGCTATCCATCTAACGGCGACCTGCTAGAAAACCCCCCTTTCTCGGGGATTAAATTATCCTAACTAGTCTCGACACAAGCCCTTTGACGGGCATCGGCCGGTCTACGACGAGGCCCTTATGTCTTTCATGTCTGTCTGACTGCGTGGCTACACGGTTCTCTGCACCCAATACCGCTGAGCTGTTGGATGTTGTATCGCATGTATATGTTATACTCGTAGCATCGTTCATAACAAAACGCAATCCTCATCCAGGACCCCTCGTTCTTTGACTCTCCATTTCTCCCATGCTTCCTCTACCATTCCCCGACTGACCACTATCTCGGTGTCTTTCCATTCTCCCAGATCTTCGTCCTCTATTCGATCTTCTCCCGAGGGATCTTCTCCTCCGTCCGCTGTGGTCCCAGGCGGATGATATCTTTCGCCATGAACGTGGCCGTTTCGCTGGATAGGGAAAGTAGCAGCACGACGTTGGTGAAGGAAGCCTAATTCTGAGAGGGTGAAAGCTGTGTCGTCGATCCTGAGGTGACAGACTTTCGCGATCTCCATTAAAGAGAGAGCCACTGTATACTGGCCAGGGTGGCCCGTTATAGGCATCTTTGTAAGCACTACTCCATCATCAGCGTGGACATTCTGTATCGTTGACATGCCCAATAATTACTTACCATCTCCACATACAGTCACTTTTTCCCCTTTTTGTGGATCTTCTTTTCTTACTCGCAGCGTACGACCACTTGCAGGCTTCATGGGCGACTGCGACTTTGACATCCTTCTGTCCTTCCTTGGCGATTCGGTAGATTTCATTGGTTCAGCATCTTTGAGTAAGAATCGCAAGAAACGGAGGACGACGGATACCCAGTAGGCGGTGTAGCCTTTGAGGCCAAGATCGGATAGAGGGCGTTCGGGTGTACCCGGCGATAGGGATTTTGGTCGTGTGGATGGGTGCTTCGTTAGGTAATAGCCTGTTGATAAGCTGGCAGTTAGTGGTTGGAGTCATGGGATGGTCAAGGAACGTACTGAATTCAATAAGGAGTTTACCAAATCCCCGATTTTGGAATGGCGGGAAAGTCACTATACAAGCGAGGTTGTAGTCATCGTATGAGACTTTTTCCTGCACCCGCAGTGAGCATGTTTTTTTCTTTTTTTTTGACTAGTTGAGAAGTTTGCGGACTTTTGAAAAGAATGCCATCGCTTGATCACGTCGACTTGTTGCGGCATCGCATATTATGTAGAATAAGAAGTTTTCGACGTGGAAGAACACAGACTAACATTGAATTAGTCGAAATCTGCATAACAATGAACAGAGAAAGCTTCACCTTGTGATCAATGAACAGCTTCCCAAAGAGAGATATATTCTGACAATATAACTGTGAATATATTAGCAGCCAATAAAAAAGATGTCGTTAACGCCATTACACTTACCGGAGCTGTCGCCCCATCCACCTCCCATATCGTATAGCTTCCTCTTTGATATACTCGTCTACCTGGCGGTTGTAACATTGTACACGAGCTCTAATATTATGTCAATCGCTTGTGGCAATTCACCGTTGACAAGACTATGACTTACAGAATGCCGATCCCAACCAGTTCTGGTGCGCATATACTTGAAACATAGCTATACCGCATTAAGTTAGTCAATCTAACCCATTTTGAGCTTCGTGCAGTATACTCACGTCGCATACCCATAAGCGCCTTTTACTGCTTTCCCTTTCCAATCCAGTAGAGAACACGTCGCTTACTGTTCTACCCATTTGCGATTTACTGGGATGCTGCAACGCGTCCTTGGCAGCAACTCCGTGGGCAGGACGATGAGCGCTAGGTTGGGAGACCATGGATGTAGCCTGGCCATTTGAATCGGAGAGTTTACGTTTCCTAGATGATGAAAATGTCTCATGAGGAGCCGATGAAGAACTCTCCGTGTGGGGTAACGGGTAAGGTGAATAGTACCTTTTTTTCTTTCCGTCAGCTCTCTTGTTCGACAACTGTCTGGATGCCAAAGGTTGACCAACCAAGTCTTGATAAGATACTCTCCAAATCGCACGTCCTCAAAGTTTCTCACTCTCGTCAGCGTAGCATGCTCTCTTTCAGGACTTGACTCCACAGATGGCGAAGTTGCTGCCTGTTTCGAGCTTTCGGGGGCCTCACTGGTATCCCGAATTGGCGCAGAGTTCGATCCTGTTTGGATTTCACTCGATAATACTTTTGAAGGTCCCGCGATCTCCTCTCCAAGCTCCTTCTCTTCAATCCAAGCGTCTAACCTTTTGTCCTTCCCGGCATAAGAAACATACGCCTCAGTCACACCATTTCTATTGCGTCGGACATCAAGCACAGTAGCAAGATCTGAGATTTGAATGTTATACATGGGGGAAACAGTATCGTATTAGCGTCTAAACTACAGTTGTTTGATGAAAGTCTAGGGAAAGAGGGGAAGGACTGACGTGACGGATGGCTTTCTCGCGAAACAGTGTACTGATTTCCAAGGACCAATGTCCTTTTTTCTGCCTCCTTGCCCGCAAGTGATGTGGATGGCACTGTCGAGGCCATCTTTGGGTCGAACAAGGCGGCGTCTTGCTGGGTTTTTATTGTTTTGACGACGAGGACGGGGGTGGAGTCGGAAGATGACCAGGACGGAGATGTGAAAAATCTCCACTGCCCGGTGATAGATTATCAGTCTGAGTGGAGGAATTATCCATTATCAGGCTCAGTCCTCCCAACGAAGTCGGCCAAGAGAAGGATAACCAACCACTGTACGATTTCACTCGTGAAATTGATCCAAATCCGCTGAAATCAGCCTACAGGGCGCCTACGTATTAACGATAGCAAACATTCTACGAGTCTCACTGTCTATAGGTAACACGGCGGCTAAAACACTGCCATCTCTTCACACACGCCCGCGTCTGGAATAGTCAAGAAGGCGACGAAATGGATTCTGGCATCTAACAACATAAATCTACAGTCATGGGCCCCGGGAATGCCCCTCCTTTGTATCCTTTGGACAGTTCGGAACCGAATGCTCTCATCGCTTAACTGCTAGGAATGCCAGACGTAATTTCTTTCGCTCCCTTCTAACCCTCCTTTGGAGTTGGCGGCTTGCTGTTTCGGCACATGACGTGCACCGCGATGACTAGCCTCCGACCCGAGTCTCACCACAACGCTACTTCCCATCCCCTCCCCCCGCGTCCCCCCGCCAGCGACCGATCGCACCCCCAACGTTTCGTCCGCATCTCCTCTCTCGCTGCTCCTCGCTCCTCGTCTCAATCTTCCGGCAACTCGGCAAACGTCGTGAGACAAATGCATCCTGATATGACGTCTACGGTCCACTTTTCATGTTTCGACTTTCACGATGTGGATGTCACTAAACACCAGAAATCAAATGACAAGGAGATAGTAAAAGAGTGGACGCCGAGAAGAGGTATAAAATCATAATGGTATGACCATCCGCCGCCCGGCCTTTTCACCTAGCGTTACAGAGCTATTATACAAAAAGACTGCGACAATGTTTGCTTCACAACAGAAAGAGTAAGTCCTCATTTCGCATTCCCCCATCATGTATCAGGACTGACGCTTCACCTTAGCCTCTCTTCTTCTACCAAGTCAACAAGCACAACAACTTCAGGGCAGCCATATATTCAGGGAGAAGGCTGGCATACTAAACCAAGTTTGATCGAACGCATAAACAAGTCGATGAAAGGCGCCGGTACATCTTCTTCGCTAATAAACAATCCTCTTATCACTGACTCCTTAATGTATGTTCAGTGATAAGCAAGAATGAAGAGGATATCCCCTTGCATGAGGAGACACACCAGGGTACAGCCATGACAAGACCCGAGTCTGGGGAGCCTCTAAAAGAACCCTTTGGACCCTCATCAAATTCAATGGAATCTTCAGTACATTTGCCATCTCGTCCCATCCCATCACGCCCTACCGACGTTACTTCTCCGCCCATACCTCTCTCCGCCCATCCGCTCCCTTCTTCTTACTCAACTTTTCAGACTATAGGTCTTTTCTCCCAAGATAATGGCGAACATAGCCAGCACAAGGAACAGACCATCCCCCTTCATGCACCGCGTCCCAGACTTTCAAAGCCTTCCCTCCTCACCCATAAACTCCATCCATTACTAAAAAGCAAAGCAATCATCGACGATGATACTGGTGTGACTGATATGGATGTTAAGGCTGAAATGGGAAAAGGGAGGGAGGGTATTCATGGAAATGATGATGCCAGCGACAGATCAACGTCCGACAAGAGATCCCGCAGGCCTCTACCCCCCCGCTCCACCTCCATGTCCACAGACCGGTCTTCCCCCGAACTATTCTCACCCTCCGAATCTACTTCTCTTGCTGCTGTGCTTTCTGATCCCGGTACAGTCTCACCATTTGGTCCTCCTTTCGTTCATTCATATGGGTACGGTGGTGGGAATTCTCAGGGATTTGGGATTGGGGTTGGGGGGCTGGGCGGGGTTGCGATATTGTGTCCCAGTATATTTGGGATAGGGATGATGAATGAAGAGGTAGGACTAAGGAGGTTGACACCGATCGATCCGAGCAAGTAAGGATTAGAAAGTATGATGTACGCGATTCATGATTCATCGGCGGCAACAACATGACATTGGCAAGACGACGATTATCATTGTAGCATAAGTTTTGTCATGCATTTCGTAAAACGTCCCATACCCCTCGGTACAAGTTGAGACATAACCCTTAGAAAAAAAAATTAAAGTAGAAAGAAACCCTTGATAGAATACACCTCACCGCACAGTTCATAACCCATAGAGGACAACTCCTTTTCTGATGTTTATTCTCCTTTTATTCGTAAACTCAGCTTCTCTGTGATGGTGATGGTAGACCCGCAAGATCATCCACATTCGGGGGAACGAACGGGAAACTGCCCAACAAACTATCTGCTACACTCGCCTGCGTCTCGGGCCTTTTCTTCTTCCTCCCTCCTGAGTTTTCCTCCTCACCCTCATCGAATTCACCATCTTCCCCCTCGCGGTGCTCACGTAGCAGCTCCGCAGCTGTCGACCCTCTTGCTGAGCTGGGCGGTCGCGGACCAGGAGGAGGTGGGCGATACGAAGGTGGTGGACGGGAGATGAGAGCTCGATCAAGAGTGTCGACGGATGTAGAGTGTGGGACACTGGTGTGTATGGTAGAGTTGGAGTTTGCGATAAAGCTGGCATTGGGCGGGAGAGGTGGGCGATGAGAGTCGGGAGGGATCATGGGGAAAGCGCCAAGGACGGAATCGGCGTATGATTTGGATGAGACGACGCTCGCTCTTGCTTCGTGGTTGGCCATGTTGGGTGTCGAGGTAGAGGTTAAGAGCGTAGGAGATATGCCCGAGGTAGGAACAGCAACAGTGATAGCAGAGGCGAGGTACCGACTCGTACCCATAGTGCTTGTGCTATCGCGGTACGCCAAACTACCCATGGAGAACCGCAAGTCGCCAGGAGAAGAGGACCCACTCTCAAGTCTCTCCTCTTCATCAAACTTTCGACTCGTAGGAGTGAGAGTCCGAACAGCTTCACCAGTCCTGCCTGATCGGAAGGAAGCATCGCTTGGTGATAGTCCTGGCGCAGGCCCCACTCCGCGTTCGGCAGGGTGCTGGTCAAACGGGTAATCGTCATCCCTGGTAGACCTCAAACTCGACGAACCGCCAAGAACCTCCATCATCTGCGCATTCTTCCCTCCAAATTGCACCATCTCCGCTTGCTGCAGCCTTCCAACTTGAACTTGCTTCGAAGTAACAATCTTTGGCGCATCAATATTGAGATCGGATTGACCGGAAAAGTAGGATGGAGCGGCGGAGTTACCAGAGAGGTAAGAGTCGCGGTAAGTGTTGGCGTTGGGAGATTCCAAAACGCTTGGGTCAAAAGAGCTTGAGGAATTGAGACGGAGGTCGAGGTCAGGGGAACGTGCGGGTCGGGTGGGGGCGGCACCAGGTTTGAATAGGTTTTGTCTCGCCTGATCAAGTGCTCTGGCGGCCGCGCTTCGCCCAGGCTGTGTGGCCATCTTTGATAGCCCGTCTTCCGAGTTGGAAGGTGGGATCCATTGGATAGGAATGATATTGGCTGTACCTCCACTTCCCATCGTTGAAATACTTTGTCTATCGGAAAACGGGTCACCATTGGGATCAGCGTTGATAGTGCCGTTCGTAGAGTATACTCGGATTGTCGCGCCATTTTCGTCATAGTATTCTGCATTGACAGGCGCCGGGGGTAATGGTGACCGGCGAGTGGCTGAGGGAGGCGGAAGAGGGAGATAGTGTGGGTTGGGAGAACGAGAGTGGGCGGAACCAGGAGCTGGAGAGCCGGCTGGGGAGAGCTGGAAACCTGCTGATTCGGCTTTGCGTGCTCGCTCGGCCAGTTCTTCGACACGCTTGAGATCTCTTCCCTGCAGCTTTGTCAGTACGCTTCTTAGTGAATCATCATTATAACTCACCTTTTTCCTTCTCATCCACCAAAACAATCCCAGACTTGCAATCACCAGAGCGGCTACTATGGGTCCGGCAATAGCACCGACGTTAACGCTTGATCCACCTGAACTTGACGATTTGGCGATGCATTGAATTGTAGGGCACTGGCTGCACGTTCTACTCAATCCTGTCAGCTTTATTTGTCTTGATAGTGACAAGCAAACCCACCTAGAAGAGAGAATGCATTTCTCCGAAGAAGAGCAATTGCAAGTAGGTGTCGTGTCATTGCAGGTAACACAGTTCTCTCGTCGGTACCAGTCCATCCTGGGAAAGAGTTCGTTTGGGTGAGGCATTATCTTAAAAGATAGTTTGAGGATACGGGCCAGCCGTGGTTCTTGGTAAAGAATGTGATGTCAAATGAATGTGATAGTGAAGAGAACGGGTGTACACTCAAACGAAGAGGATCAAATGGGGGAATAAGAATGACGTGTGGTGTAAGGAAGTGGCGAAAGGAAAGGCGTAGTTATGTTTGAGATGAGATCGATAAATAATCCTTATTACAGTTAAAAGGATGCGGTTGCCAAGTCTAGATTTGGTGAGACTATGGGTGAAACAGCAGCAGATCGTGTCGGACCCCTCAAGGCTATTTCGTGGCGTCGAGGATATAGACTGATGGATAGTAATTTACTGACAGTGACTGTAAATAGAGTATAAGGTAGACTCACTGGTAGGATAACACAACACTCTCGCTACGGGCTAACCAAATCTGCGGTTGGATGGCTGACAATGGAAGTGAGTCGTCAAGGTCAATGCACCGGTATTCACTGTGCTCGAGCAGTTGTTGTTATTCCGTGGCTGCCGTGCTCCGTGTTCCGAGACACACGGTCGCTCTGACTTCTGGCTGTTTTTCCGGCGGTCGGGCTGGATTGCTGAGTGGCAGTGGGATACAAAGAATATGGGACCTGCCCGAAAGTATGGATGATAGTTTGTGTGAACAGTGGTGGATCCCCAACTGAAGGAGCAGCAAAAGAAGGGTTGTTTTTTCTTTTTCTTAACATGCCCGCAGGAAAGAATCAGAAACAAGGGTCCCCGCCGCCGCGATTTGCCCAAGGCCCAGAAGCATTCCAGGACTTCGCGACGCGTTTGGCCAAGACTGCGTGGTTGCTTTTCCTCTGTGCACTTGGATGTGTATGCTGTGGAAAGAGGGGATTGGCGTATCGCTGCCTGCAGTGCTTGGGCCACATGCATATAGAAGTGGGACTCGTAGAATGCAAGATGGATGTGAAGAAGAACATAATACTGTTATCCCATCGGTCTTGTCCGCTCCTCGCTGACCACCATAAAAAAAACTATCAACAGCGGTTCGACACCGGCGTGCACAACGATCTACATCATGATCCAACCCCACTTTCTTTCCATCGCCTGTCTTGGCGCTGCTGGGAAGAGGCAGCATTTCGAGGCAGGGACCTACCTTTGAATACTCTTTAGATCTGGTCTGGTGCAGTTGGCATGTAACTGTTGCACTGCGCGCCCGGGGGTTACAAGACGTGAGCAGCTCTGCTGTCCATTGCCTATATCGTCATTCGCGGCTAATAACTCGTCACAAAGGGCGCATTATAAGGATGATCAGAATGGTCATC